>NC_041387.1:340889293-340965095 GCF_002162155.2 Triticum dicoccoides | reverse complement strand
TGTCATGTTTAAATTTTCAAATGGGAGGGACGAGGCTCGTCGGCGCCCGAGAGCTGCTGTGGTCGCCGGCGGCGATCCACGGCGAGGCATGGGGATCAGAGGTTACCAATGTGCTCACCGTGTCCTTCCGCAACGGTGGGTGGTGGTGTTGGTCGCCGGTGAGCAGCACGTCGACGGCGGTCTCAACTCCGGCGGACGGTGGTTCGGGCGTGGATGGAGCTCGTCGGAGAGGGCTGCAAAGATTAAATTGAGGTGGGGGTTAGACTACTGGGTGCAAGAGAGGGCTACGGACGAGGTTTGGGCGCCGGAGGTGGCCTCACCGAAGTGAATCGAGCTGGAGGCCGAGGCGGGGCGAGGCGGCCGGAGCTGGGGGAGGAGACCTCCTCGAGGTCCCCCTAGTGGCCTGGCGGGGTGTTGGTGAGTAGTGGAGGTGCTGCGTGCACAAGAGTGAGCTCGGGACCCCTTTATATAGGCGGTCCGAGGCGGTTGCCGTGAACGAGGATCACCGGCGAGCGATTACGGTGGCGCAGTGCTCGGTCGGGGTGGTAGGGGGTCGAGCATCATCACGGAGGTCCAACGGGTCCATTTTGGTGTTGAACTGGCCGGGGTTTGGGTGTTAAGGGCGAGCTCGACGGAACGGTGATGGTGCGGGCCCGTCGGCGGTGGAGAGCGCGTTCCGTGCTTGCCGGCCACGGTGGCTGTGCTACGGGCGTGCGCTGGCGTGCATGAGGCCACGCGGAGAGCCAGGGAGCGATGGGCGGCGCGGAACGGCGTTCTGCCGTGGTGTGCCTCCTGTCGGCCGCCACGGGAGGTCCCGACGCCGCAGAAGACGCCGGCGAGGGCGAGCCAGCGCGCTACCGACGCCAGGAAGGCTCCACGCACGCGTGTGCAGCTTCGGACAAGAGGAAGAGGCGGCGAGGAACGTGCCAAGGGCACTGTGGCCGCGTGACTGAAACTGACGGACTGAAGATGACACTGAAAACTGAATTTTCTGAACTATGAATAGTAACAGTGCCCACCAGGTGTTCGACCAAATGAAATTGGCCTCTGGTGATTTTTCCTTGAGCTGATTTTTGGTGGAGTGGCTTCTCCTTGCTCAAATAGGCTGCCTGAATTTTGGTGGAATTTTTGGAGGAGTGTAGATATGAATTTCACCAAATTTGGCAAATCTGGTCCAAACTTGCAGAGACTGAATTTTGAAAAATTTGAAAAGAGGAGGAGTGGATCAAGATGGTTCTGGGTTGTGGGTTCAAAGGACAATCCAGGAGAATTGGTTTGAGGTCAAAACTCAAATGCAATAGGGCACTTGCTTTGAAAATCTCTCACGCTCCAAATAATTTTCAGAATTGAAATGAGGGAAAAATAATTGGAATAAAAATCCAAAACCAGTTTGGATTAGTTGGGACAGTGAATTTAGGTTGATCACAAGTTGTAGGGGAGGTTTTGGAGGGGTTTTACCACATGGGAAAGAATGCCAAGTCATGGTGGTTCCAAGATATGAAAATCCCAAATTTCATGGAGTTTCTTTTTAAAAGAAAAAGATTAAACTCCCAAAAATAATTTTGAGAGAGAACCAACAGAGAAGAAGTTTCAAAAGGTCAAACACCAAAGTTTGAAGCCAGAATAAAAACCTTGCCAAAGAAAAGAAAGTTTCTTAAGAGGAAGGTTTTCTGGAAAATTTTAAATGGCCTCTTTTCAAAAACCACAAAGTTTTTGCTGAAAACCAAAGTAAAAATTTTGGAGTGTCACACTCCTCGCGAGCCTGCCTGGTGAGGCCACCCTTGAGGAAGCCTTGCATCGTCCGCCCCGCGAGGCTTGGCCCCTCGCAAGGGTCTTGAGCTTGAGTTGATGAAGATGGGCCGTACTGGGCCACCCCTTGAGCCACGCCACAGGCCACACGCAGGCAAGTCTGGGGACCCCCATTCCCAGAACGATGACATTTAACCTGGCAACTAAATTTGAATCCATTTTGTATTCCTATACGAATCTTTATAAATCATTCTATGTGTTTTTATATATCTTCAAAAGGACAACAAAGATGTATTCCACTCTCATCAAACAATGGATGCTAAATATCATTTGTCCGGTTTGCAGCTTCAAATTTGCCATGGCACAGTCATAATACGGTTTAATTGAGCATGCTTAGGGTTTAATTGATCATGTTGGTTCCATGGTGGTTTCTTTAATAGAAATCGGAGGGTAAACCCTCTTTTGCTAAAAAAATGCTTAGAGTTCCCCCTTTTATGATCACTATACGATCAGAATACGTGCTTCGTGTCATAATAGCACTGCTCCACCCATCAAGCTAAACAAGCTTAGTTGTTCAAATACGAATATGACACAACCACCTTCTATTCCACGCATAGTGCTATATCCATGGCTCACACTCATGTATTGCATGAAAGTTGAAAAGGCTTGAGAACATTAAAGGTATCAAACAATTGCTTGGCTTGTCATCGGGGTTGTGCATGATGAAATACTTTGTGTGGTGAAGATGGAGCATAGCCAGACTATATGATTTTGTAGGGATAACTTTCTTTGGCCATGTTATTTTGGGAAGACATGATTACTTTATTAGTATGCTTGAAGTATTATTGATTTTTTGTCAAATGATAGACTATTGCTTTTAATCACTCGTGTCTTAATATTCATGCAATGATTAGATTATATGAGCAGGATTATGCTAGGTAGCATTCCACATCAAAAAATATCTTTTTTATCATTTACCTACTCGAGGACAAGCATGAATTTAGCTTGAGGATGCAGATACGTCTCCGTCGTATCTATATTTTTTGATTGTTCCATGACAATATTCTACAACTTTTTACATACTTTTGGCAACTTTCTATATTATTTTTGGTACTAACATATTGATCCAGTGGACAGTGCCAGTTCTTGTTTGTTGCATGTTTTTTGTTTCACAGAAAATCCATATCAAATGGAATCCAAACGCAATAAAAACTTGTGGAGTTTTTTTGGAATATATGTGATTTTGGGGAAAAAGAATCAACGCGAGATGATGCCCTGGGGGGCCACAAGGCAGGGGCACGTCCCAGGGGGAAGGGCGCACTCTGGGACCTTATGGCCACCCTGTAAAGTGGTTGGTTCCCTTCTTCGGCCGCAAGAAAACTAAAATCTGAATAAAAGTCGTGTTAAAATTTCAGCCCAATCGGAGTTACGGATCTCCGGGAATTTAAGAAACGGTGAAAGGCCAGAATATGGGAGCACAAAAACAGAAGGAAACAGAGAGAGAGAGAGAGAGATCCAATCTCGGAGGGGCTCCCGCCCCTCCGCCGCCATGGATGCCATCGACCAGAGGGAAAAACCTTCTCCCGTCTAGGGGAAGGTCAAGGAAGAAGAAGAAGGAGGGGGGCTCTCTCTCCCGGTGGCACCGGAACGCCACCGGGGCCATCATCGTGACGATGACCTACACCAACAACTTCGCCGCCGTTGTCACCAACTCTCTCCCCCTCTATACAGCGGTGTAACACCCCTTCTCCCTGCTCTAATCTTTACTTAAACATGGTGCTCAAGGCTATATATTATTTCCCAATGATGTATGGCTATCCTACGATGTTTGAGTAGATCTGTTCTGTTCTATGGGTTGATTGATGATCTTGATTGGTTTGAGTTACATGTTTTATTATTGGTGTTGTCCTATGGTGCTCTCCGTGTCGCGCAAGCGTGAGGGATCTCCGATGTAGGGTTTTCAATATGTTCATGGTTTTCTTATTGTCTGTGTTGAGTGAGTGATAGAAACACAAACATGGATAAGTGGGTTATAGTGTATGGGAATAAAGAGGACTTGATACTTTAATGCTATGGTTGGGTTTTACCTTAATGATCTTTAGTAGTTACGGATGTTTGCTAGAGTTCCAATCATAAGTTCATATGATCCAAGAAGAGAAAGTATGTTAGCTTATGCCTCTCCCTCATATAAAATCGCAATAATATTCAAATTGCTATAGACTTTCCTGTTTAAGACAAATTCTGTTTTTGATGCATTGTTTGCTTGTTTTGATGAAACTATCTATTCTATCAGTTGTATGAGCCATAGAAAGTTATAATACAGTAGCTACAATGCAAAAACAAAATAAGAATGGGTTTGCAACAGTACTTAAAGTTGTGATTTGCTTTATTATACTAACGGACCTCACTAGTTTTCTGTTAAGTTTTGTGTGGATTGAGGAGGTCTCGATATGAGGAGAAGGAGGAGAGGAAAGAGTTCAAACTTGGGGATGCCCAAGGCACCCCAAGTAAATACCCAAGGATACTCAAGTGTCTAAGCTTGGGGATGCCCCGGAAGGCATCCCATCTTTCTTCAATAAGTATCGGCATGTTTTCGTTTTTGTTTCGTTCATGTGATATGTGTAAATCTTGAAGCGTCTTTTGTGTTTAGTTTTCATTTTTCTTTTATGCACCATGCTGGTATAAGATAGTACATGGCTTATTTATAGAATGCTGTCGGATATCGGGTTCCGGCAAAACCCTTAAGGTTCGAACACTAGGGTGCGCACGAAGATCTTCTCCCTACCGAAACACGTCCTCGGCCTCACCGCGGTTTCTAAGCTAGATCAATGAACAACACAAGAGACCCAAGATTTATACAGGTTCGGGCCACCGTTGTGGTGTAATACCCTACTCCTGTGTGTGGTGGTGGATTGCCTCTTGGGATGATGATGAACAGTACAGGGGAAGAACAGCCTCGCGAGGAGAGGTGTTCTTGTGGTGGTGTGATGCTCTGCTTAGGAAGGATCCGATCCCCTTCTACTGTGGTGGCTAGCTCTATTTATAGAGGCCCTGGTCCTCTTCCCAAATATTGAGCAGGAAGGAATCCAACAACAGCCATTTTGAAGGGGGACAGCTAGTACAAGCTATCCGGACTAAAGGCGGTCTTGGCCTGCCAAAGGTGCTGGTGATGACGCCGTCTTGGGCTCCATGGTGACCTTCGTCCTGCCGTCCTGCTCATCTTGGTCTCGTTGCACCGATATGGAAACCTTTGCCCGATGCCTCGGTACTCTGCGCTTGCGCTTTCCCCATTTGCACCAAAGTGGAAACGAGGACACTGCATGGGCTGGCGCCTGCCTGGTCCTGATCGTCATGGGGAACTCGCGAGCTACCCCTTGCCTTGATCTCTACGCCTCCTCGCGAGCCTGCCTGGAGAGGCCACTCCTGAGGAGGTCTTGCATCATCTGCCCCGCGAGGCTTGGCCCCTCGCGAGGGTCTTGAGTGTTTGGTTGATGAAGACGGGCCGTACTGGGCCACCGATTGAGCCATGCAGCAGGCCGCAGGCAGGAAAGTCTGGGGACCCCCGTTCCCAGAACGCCGGCAATAGGCCTCGGGCCCAAGGCGCGCTCGGACTTGGCTTAGCAGCAAAGCCAAAGGGCAAGGGTGGAGCACCGCAGGCCCCAATAGCCTACGGCCGTGGTCGCCATGTGACGACAGATTGGACGTGGGCGTCTCCACTTCCCCACGCTGCCTCGGCAACTGCCCAACTGACAAAAGGCTGGCATGGGCAAGGCTTGCCTTATTTTATATCCTTTGTCTTGCCTCAGATCCCCTTCCTTGCTTCCTTGCTTCCAAAATCTCCAGATCCGTTCCACTCCTTCCCTTTCAGCGAGCGATGGCGCCCTGCAAGGTCAAGGTCGACGCGCTGCAGCTTGGTATTCGTCGGCCCTGGATGCCCCCAATGTGTCGGAGAAGAATCTCGATGCCACGCACCTGATGATGGCGGTGGAGGGCAACGACAAGGGGGAGACCGAACTCCGGGCTGGCTCCGCCGAGCCAGAGACCAGGGGGAGCACTTTCTACACCTTCTTCATGAAAGCCATTGTCGCAGGCCTGGTTCCTCCCTTTTCTGACTTCTTCTACGCCGTCCTTAGCCATTATAGGTTGCAGGCCCTTCATCTTCATCCCAACTCCATTCTCCTCTTGTCGATTTTCGCCTATTACTGCGAGGTGCATGTCGGGGTGATGCCGCCCATGGCTCTGCTGCACCACTTCTTCTCTCTTCGAGCTGGCGGCGACCATATCTTGGCGTGTGCCAACTTCGTCGCTTATGGCAAGGCCAACTCGATCTCGAAGACTGGGAAGAGGGCCAACAACTTCCGTAGCAAGTGGGTCATGATGGATGCCAAATGTGTCCACCCCCGGTTGATGCTGCCAGTGGAGATGCCCCAGCCCGACGAGGGGTGGTCTCGCATGAAGCTCCATGACAATCGGGTGAAGATGGTGCTAGAGAATATGAACGCTGACTTGAAGTCGGGCAACGTGAAGGTGGCGAAGCTGACGGGGGCCACGCTCCTGAGGGAGTTTCTGGCACAGTGGGTGGCCCCGCTTCAGGCGCACTCGTGCCCCTTATGGACGCTTGGGGGCGCAGAGGACGAGCTTCGTCTGAATCCAGCAGCCTTGGCCGACGAGGATCTGGCCGCAGCTCTCCGCCTCTTAGTTGGGGACGACCAAGAGTATCTGGCGGGTGCCCCTTCCCCCTTGTTCCTCCGCGAGGATCGGGCACAGGTGGTGGATGCCATGCCCACCTTTGATGGGCGCGGCCTGGTGCCGGCGGTGCCTCCTGTGGCCCAGGGGGTGATGGCGCCGGTGGTTGTGTCCTCGGGTGACTCCCGTGGAGGAGGAGAAGAGGAAGAAGAAGAGGAGGAGCACCACTCGGAGGTGACCTTTGAGGGGACAGGGGAGACCTCCCCCCGGCGCAGGGCCAGCATCCTCCGCAGCTTGCTGGACGACGACGAGACCGACACCACGCGGGAGGAGGAGGATCCGCCGGCGATCCCGGAGAAGGACAGGTCGGCGTTGATCTCCCGAGAGGCTGCTTCTGCCCAGGCGCTGCCTGGAGCCACCTCCAGCCCTTCTGTTGCGCCTTCTTCCGCTCGTGGACCTCTTGCAGATGCACCCCGGGCCACGAGGCTCTCGGGCTTCAAGCTCGGCAAGAGGACGGTAAACTATGCCGTGATCGACTAGTAAGTTCTCGAACTTCATCTTGTTCTTGACTATGCCACCGGGGCTTAACGTTCTCCATCAATTGGTTAGGCCGCCGCTTGCGGCGAAGAGGAAGAAGGTGGACACGGTGACTCCGTCTGAGGCAGACTCATCTGCCATGGCCGCTCCTTCATCCGTGGGAAGGGGGGAGACGATGTTTGCACCTCCCCTGCCCGGTCATCCTCGCGAGGCCCAAGGAGCGCCCTGGCAGGGTGCCAGCCCCCATGGCCCCGCTGGCTCGGGAGGTGCCGGTGCCTGATGCTGCTGCTAAGGTAGCCAAGGCCCAGGAGCCCCCAGTCTCCTGAGTCATGGCTATGCTGCCGCCTCCTCCTTCTGCGCCGCTGGTTCCGGGTCCTTCTGCCTCCTACGATGTCTTGGAGTGTGCCCTTTCCGAGTTGGGCCAGCTGCGAGAAGACCTCCAAGGCACCGACTCCCACCTGGTAGCCGGTCGCCTAGAGATGGTCTCTGGCTGGATTCATTCTGACGCCTCCGTCCGAGCGGTGCTGAGGCGGGCCGCGGCAGCTTCTGAGGAGGAGAAGCAAGCCGCCACCCAGGCCGCAGCTGCTCGCGAGGCGGCATTGAAGGATGTCGTGGTCGCCCAGGACCGCTGCAAGGTGCTGGAGGCCGAACTGCAAGGCTTGCACGATGAGCATGCCAAAGAAGCTTGTGACGGCCAAGTGAATGAGGAGAAGATGAAGGCTCGCGAGGACGCTGTTAGGGACCATGATGCCGAGCTGGTGTAGCTGGCGGAGGCGCTGACCGCTGAGCGCGGCCGGCTGGAGACGCTGGAGCAGAAGTTGAAGGCGGAGAGGGCCAAGCTGGACGCCAAGGCGAAGGTCCTAGCCTAGGACCGTGTGGCCTTCGCACTCCTTGGGAATAGGTCTCGCGCGGCACTGAAGACGCTCTACGAGAATGGCTTGGCAAAGCCGCTGGCTAGCACCGAGGACGGCCCCGCCCAGCTGCTTCCCTTCTTGGTCAAGGCACTCGAGGAAGTCATGATCGGCGTCGGCCCCATGGCCGAGGTGGAAGTTTGCGTCCTTTCTTCTGCTGTGCTGACGCGTGTCTTCAGCCACATCCACCTTGGCGACCCTGACGCCAATCTTGACGATCTGCTGGAGCCCATGGACAGCGAGCACTTCGTCGTTGCTGCTAAAGCTGTGAAGAGCCAGGTGGAAGCCTTGCTGGGGAAGTTCCGCGCCTTTGCTACTGCGCCCATGGCAGGTGATGTTGATCTTGCGGCCTCGGGAGGTGGAGCTGGTGGGGGCAACACCACTACGGGGGTGGAGCCCGTGGCGAATGATGGTGTTGTCCAAGGGTGATCTTCTTGCGGCTTCTTTCCTGTTTAATTCCTGCAACATGCACCATGCCTCGTGGAGGCGTTTAAACTTGCGTTTGGTATTGTGAAGACAATTATGGTTTGTAATATTTGCTCCGGGATTTGCTTCGAGATTTTGCGGTTTCCTTCCTGTTTGCTTTATGTTTTACATCCGCAGAGCGCGGCCCCGCGCATACCTCAATCGCCTTTGGCCCCGACCAGATCACCAGGACGGGATGAAGGAGTGAGGGGCTACGTGGCAAGTTAGGATCCTGAGTCGTGATACTCAGGAGTCCCCCTTGACGCTCAAACAGCAAATAGGGAGGGAACGTAGGAGTAGATCTGGCGTTCTACGTCGGCAGAGCCCGGCCCCGCGCATACCTCAACCGCCATTAGCCCCGACCGGATCACCAGGACGGGACTAAGAAGTGAGGGGCTACGTGACCAGTTAGGATCCTGAGTCACGATGCCCAGGAGTCCCCCTTGACGTTCAAACGACCTTCATACCTTGGCTCCGCTCGGGGAGGGGCGCGCGACGACCAGGTCCGAGGGACTTGGCTGGGTGGCGTGCGCTCGGGCGTGACCCGGGCGCAGCCCCCGTGTCCAGCCCCCTCGCGCGATGCTCCCGAGGGGAGGTGTTGCGATGAGGCCAGACACTAAGCTTTGGGCTCCCTGAGGTTGATACGACCATGGACTGCCCTCAGTTGTTTATCACCAGCCCGGAGCATAGCGATTCCGTATGTGTACGGGCATAGCCGCTCCTCGGCAGTGTCGTCAGCCAGCGCGGAGCATGGTGCTTCCACTGGCGCGTTGGAGGGGGGGCCCTCCGGGAGGAGCCCCCGGGGCATGTATAGCCCCACCCTGACACGTGGCTTACATGACAGGGCTAGACGAGGTGTATCTGGGCACTAGTGAGCCAGCGTGGGACTCACGAGGCCCTACCTCAAGGCGGATTCCACCAGGTCTTGGACCTTTGACAGCTGTGTGTTCCTGCGAAATGGTTAGATGCAAACACTCTACGTCCTTAGGTCCCGGCCCTCAAGCGAGCTCACCCGCCACTGGTATGCCACGTCGCGATGCCGTGGTCAAGGCCAGGGGGTGAGGGCTGGAGAGCCAGTAAGATCTCCTGAGTCACGATGCTCAGGAGCCCCCCTTTTAACGCGCAAGCGATTTGCATGAGAGAGAGGTGGCCCGTGGTGGGCGGCAGGTGAAAATCATGGGAAGGTTAAGCATGAAAGGCAAATCAGCTTAGGTAAACGCAGAATGGATACATGCCACTAGGTCTGGCCCGAGCGGCTTGGGGATGATGCAGCCCGAGGGGCACCCCCGGCAAGGTAAACTAAAGGGATACATGCCGCAGGGGCGGACCCACACGGCCTGGGAATGATGCATCCCTGAGGGCGCTCCCAACTAAAATGAACTTGGAAGATGTCACCTGGTACTGTTGTAGAGGGGGCGTTGGAGCAGCTGAAGATGCGTGGTGAAGAGGCCGACCCTCACGAGCCACTGGAGCCCTGAGCCTCAGGAGGCTCTGTGGGTCTAGGCGGTTCCTTGAGGACCATCTCCATCTCCGCTAGGACTGCGTGATGCCTGGCCTCTTGAGCTGCCAAGATGCTCCGTATGTGACGCTGAAAGGTGGCAGCCGCGTTCGGCAGGCCGAAAGCCATGCGAACGTAGCTGTGCGGCGGACCCTCGTAGCGTCCCACGCGCGAAGGCCAGAGGCGCTCCTGAGATGCGGCTCGGTTGAGCCCTGGGACGTCGATGCAGATGCGCATCCCACCATCCTCGCTTGGATGGGGGACCATGCCAGGCAAGCGGCGGTCGCCACACATGGCTCTTGCCATGAACTTGGCCAGGGCTGGATACCCAAGGATGGCATTGTATGGCAGGTGGATGTGGGCGACATCGAAGTTGATGAGCTTGGTGCGGTAGTTGTCGCACTGTTCGAAGGTGACAGGAAGGTGGACCTGCTCTATCGAGGTGGTGGAACCGTCGGTGAATCCTGAGAAAGGCTTGGTTGGCTGGAGCTGATCACATGGCACTTGAAGGTTGTCGAACATCTCGACGGACAAGATGTTAAGCCCTGCACCGCAATCGATGAGGGTCCTGGTGACTTGCATGTTGCAGATGACTGGGGAACAAAGCATCGGGAGGACGCCAGCAGTAGCTGCGCACTTGAGTTGATCTGCCGAGCTAAAGGTGATGGCGCACTTGGACCACCTAAGAGGGCGCGTGGCCTCAAGCTTGGGGAGGACTGCGTTCACCTCGCGAGCAAACTGGTTGAAGATGCGCTGAGAGGCTGGGGCCTGAGCTCCGCCCAAGATGCAAGCGATAACACGCGGTTCCTGGAAGCCCCCAGCCCCCTCGTCCTGATGATGGTCGTCATTTCTTCTTGGCGGCGGCGGCAGAGGAGGAAGGCCTGCGTGCGGTCCTCGCGAGGTTGATCCCTCCAGGCTCCCTCGTGAGGCTGGTCCTGCCAATGATCCTCACGAGGTCGGTCATGCCACTCCTGGTGCGGGCCACGGTAGTCCCATCATCATCCGCCACGTCCTCCTCCTCGGTTGTAGCCCTGGTCGCTGCACCCGGGGCATCGACCAAAGCATCCTTCTCGAACAGCCCTGAGCTCTTGGCATTCGTTGGTGTTGTGGGTTTGGAGGTTGTGGTAGGCACAGAACGTTCGGCTGCCCTTGGACGACTCCGGCTGGTCCCTGACGCGCTTCGCGTCTAGTTCTGCTGCAAGCACGGCTGCTCCTTTGTGCTTCACATTCTTGGCCTTGGCCTTCTTCTCTTCTGGGTCAGCAGCCGGAAGCTCCAGGAGGGAGAGGCGTCCCTCCTCAGCTCATGCACACTTGGTCGCCAGGTTGAACAGCTCCAGAGATGTGCACAACTCCTCGTGGATGGCAAGCTCCTCCTTCATCTTAACGTCACGGACGCCAACAGAAAACACTGAGATGATGGCCTCGTCCGTCACCTTAGGGATCTTGAGGCGGGTGTTGTTGAAGCGCTGGATGTATTTCTGCAGGGTCTCCCCAGGCTGCTGCTTGATGTGGCGCAGGTCAACCGCGGCTAGGGGCGGTCGCGAGTGCCCTGGAAGTTGGCAATGAAGCGGTTGCGCATCTCGTCCAAGGAGGACATCGAGCCAGGAGGCGGGTTTAGGAGCCAGGTGCGTGCACCATCCTTGAGCGCCATGGGAAAAAAGTTCACCATGACCTTCTCATCTTTGTTGGCCGCCTCCATCCCCAGCTTGTAGAGCTGCAAGAATTCCGTGGGGTCGGCGGTGCCATCATAGCGAGGAGGTAGGTCTGGCTTGAACTTGCCCGGCCAGGCGATGCTACGAAGCTCGGTGGTGAAGGCGCGGGAACCTGTCGTGGTCATTGGAGCCCTTTGCTAACGCGGGGCTTGCTCTTGGTGGTACCCGCGCACTGCCGCTAGGGGCAGTACAGTGTCTTGGCATGCTGGTGCGCGGACGCGGTCTTGTCGTGCCGGTGTAGGAAGCACGGGAGCGCCTTCTTGAGGAAGAGGGTTTTCTTAGCAGCTTCTTTCTTGTCGCACGGGCTCTGGATGCGGTGGGTCACGTCCAGGGGCCGCGCGCCTTGGAACCAGGGCGCCGTCTTGGGGGAGAGGTGGCGGAGGCGCTCTCTGAGCCACATCGCCCATGCCTGGAGGGCGAGGCAGCGAGAGGGACGGCGCGGGAGAGCCCCCTGCGGTGCTGACGAGCTTGGTGATCCGAGCGAGCCATTCTTCGCAGAGGTCGTCGACGGGGCGGTAGTGCAGGAGCTCACATGCTAGGAGCAACGTGGCCCGCGTGTCCGTGGGGGCGCGATGAGCGTGAGATGGTGAACCAGCTGGGGTCAGCGACGGAGTGGCGGTGCGGCGGGGTGCAGCGAAGATGCTTGCTGCTCGTTCCCCATCGGGCCGGTGGCGGCGTTGGTGGTAGGAGATGGAGAACGACGAGGAGGCCCGCTAACGGGAGTCGTCTGGGCGACGCGAGCGGCAAGAGCAGCCCATCGCTCGGTGCCTGTCGGATATTGGGTTCCGGCAAAACCCTAAAGGTCCGAACTCTGGGGTGCGTGTGAACTTCTTTCCCCTACCGATCCACGTCCCAATGCCTCGCTGCGAATCTAAGCTACACGATGAACAACACAAGGAACGCAAGGTTTATACTGGTTCGGGCCACCGTTGTGGTGTAATACCCTAATCAAGTGTGTGGTGTGGTGGATTGCCTTAGGGGCTGATGATGAACAGTACAGAGGAAGAACAACCTCGCGAGCAAAATGGTAACCTCTGCTTGATGCCTCGGTACTCCGCGCATGTGCTTGCCCCCTTTGCACCAAAGAGGAAACAAGGACACTGGCAGGCCAGCGCCCGCCTGGTCTCGATCGTCATGGCTTGCGTCACGAGCACCTCGCAAGGTACCCCTGCCTTGATCTCTCCGCCTACTCGCAAGCCTGCCTGGTGAGGCCGCTCCTGAGGAAGCCTTTCGTCGTCTGCCCCGCGAGGCTTGGCCCCTCGTGAGGGTATTGAGCTTGGATTGATGAAGATGGGCCGTACTAGGCCACCACTTGAGCCACGTCGCAGGCCGCAGGCAGGCAAGTCTGGGGACCCCCGTTCCCAGAACGCCGACAATAGCCCCCAGGCCCAAGGCGCGCTCGGACTTGGCTTAGCTGAGAAGCGAAGGGGCAAGTGCGGAGCGCCGCGGGCCCCAACAGCCTGTGGCCTTGGGCGCCGCTTGGAGGTTGATTGGACGTGGGCATCTCTGCTTCCCCATGCTGCCTCGGCAACTACCCGACTTGACAAGTCCCTGCATGCGAAAATGAGTCATGATCACCTGCGATCATGGAGGCCGATGGTTGGCCTCCTCCGGACTATAAGTACGGAGTGGCGTGAGCCCTCGCAGCCCATCGCTCCTTGTTTTTTTTCCTTCTTCCTCGCTCCTCCGCCATCTTGACGCCGATGGCGCCGATCTGCCGGTTCTCAGCCGAGGAGAAAGGAAAGGCCCCCCGAGAGAGGCCCAACCCGCTCCCACCGAAGAAGCAATCGGTCCCCGGCCACCGTGACGAGGTTGCTCGACCGGACACGTCGAGGCCTTGGTTCGAGCGGCCACCCCCTGGGTTTCCGCTGCCTTTGTACGCCCGGGCTGAGGGCCCAAGGGAAGAAGACACCGAGCGGCACCACCCACTCCGTCGGCGACGCCGACGAATCACGGCAGTGCGCGTCGTCGCCCCTGGAGTCCATGTCGTGGGCTCCTCTCGCGAGCTCGTGCTTCACACTGCCATGCCTCCAAGCTCCTGGAATCGCCTTCCTCCTTCTTTTTCCTTCGAGATGCCGCCGAGGGGGCCTCTTGATCTCTGGCTGCAGCACGCCGACTGCAGCACCCCTATGACCGGAGCGTTGTTGAGGTTGTCCCTCCGGCCAAAGTCTACATGACCCGAGACTGGGGCGAGATCGCCCGGGTCTGCCGAACAGGGGGCGCCTTCGTGATTCATTTCGAAGACAATGGCGCCTCCTTGATGCTCTTCAAGGTCTACGATGCGGAAGGGCGCTGACTGGAGTGTTGCTCCAGCGAAGGCGGCTGGGGCATCAAAGTGGCGAGGGCTAGGCCCGCCACCCACTTCCTCAGCAGCTCCTTTGGTGGCAGCGGAGATGCCGGAGGGTCCAGCGACTCTCCCAAGCTTCTCGTGACTCCGTAGACGAGCGACGACAGCTACAAGCCCCCGAGCTCGCGTCGCGCCCGGAGCAGAGTTGCTGCGTCAGGTCGCCGACGCGGCTGATCTGGATGGGGTTGGAGTTGGCCCCTCGTGGCCCATTGTTGATGATGGCGTCAGCCACAGAGGCACCTGTAGTTAGGGCTCCTTAGGATTTGCACCTTTTGTTCCCTGCGAGGAATCAAGGAAGTACCCCGTGGGGGCATGTAAAGTGTCTGCAATGTCTTTTGTTGATATTATCCTTATTGCAAACTTGTGCAAGATGCTTGTCCTGTCTCGGCTCGGTTCCCCCTTTCTAACCTCACGAGGGCTTGGTGCTCTATGCTGACAGGTCCCGGTCCTCAGGCAGGCTTGAGCCGTCGCTGGTATGCCAGGTCGCGATGCCGTGGTCAAGGCCAGGAGGTGAGCGGCCCGAGGTCCAATAAGAGCCCCTGAGGCGCGATGCTCAGGAGGTCCCCTTTAGCGCTCAAGCAGCAGCCGCTGGGCGAGAAAGGAAGGCAACGTCACCGTCACAGAGCGACATTAAGTGAGTGTTTTGGTGTCGCGTCGATTAGCTGTTCCAGGAGCATGACTAATATCGAGAGCTCGAAGCCGTTCCTTAGCGAAGTGCCGGACCTGCATGTCGGCAGCTGGGATGTCGCTAGGTCAGGCCCTCGTGAGCTTCTCCTCTCTTCCCCGCACTCTCCTTTGTGCTCTACGTCCTCAGGTCCTGGCCCTTGAGCGAGCTCAGCTGCCGCTGGTATGCCAGGTGGCGATGTCGTGGACAAGGCCAGGGGGTGAGGGTTGGAGATCCAGTAAGAGCCCCTGAGTCGCGATGCTCAGGCGCCCCCCCCCCTTTAACGTGCAAGCGGTTTGCACGGTTGAGAGAGAGAGAGAGCTTGTGAAGGCCTCCCCCCACGTTATTCCTTAGAGGGACCCTATAAACCAACACGAGGAAAATAGGGACTGCCATTACGATTGCCGGCCAGCCATTGGTTGCTCCGAGGGAGTGATGAGGGCACTGAGGGCCCGGTGAGGTAGCGCCTTGCGGGGCTGCCGCGGCCAGAGGTCGGCCACTCAGATTTGTCGACATTGCAGGGACGGACCCATGCACAAGCGTCGTGCCAGAGCGAGCGACTCCAAAGGTAGGTGTCAATCGATGTCGGATGTTGGGTTCCGGCAGACCCTTAAGGTTTGAACTCTGGGGTGCGCGCGAAGATTTTCCCCCTACCACTCCACGTTTGATCGCCTCACGAGAATCTAAGCTAAACGATGAACAACACGAGGGACACAAGATTTATACTAGTTCGGGCCACCGTTGTGGTGTAATACCCTACTCTAGTGTGTGGTGTGGTGGATTGCCTCAGGGGCCGATGATGAATAGTACAGGGAAGAACTGCCTCGCGTGAGGTGTTCTTGAGCTGGTGCGATGAACTGCTTGGATGAGTTCATCGCCTCTCGGTCTAATGAGCACTCAATGAGATCTCTCCCCATCCCCTCTACTATGATGGCTAGTCCTATTTATAGAGGCCCTGGTCCTCTTCCCAAATATTGAGTGGGAAGGGCGCCAACAACGGCCATTTTGAAGGGGAACATCTAGTACAAGTTATCCTGACTAAAGTTGGTCTTCGGCTGCCAAAGGTACTGGCGATGACGCCGTCTTGGGCTCCACGGTGACCTCCATTCTGCCGCTCTGCTGGTCTTGGTCTCGTTGCACTGAAATGGCAACCTTTGCCTAATGCCTCGGTACTCCACGCCTGTGCTTGCCCCCTTTGCACCAAAGAGGAAACAAGGACACTGCGCGGGCCAGCGCCTGCCTGGCGCTCGCCTGGTCTCGATCATCATGGCTTGTGTCACGAGCACCTCGTGAGGTACCCTGCCTTGATCTCTCCACCTCCTCGCGAGCATGCCTGGCGAGGCCATTCCTGAGGAAGCCTTGTGTCGTCTGCCCCGCAGGCTTGGCCCCTCGCGAGGGTCTTGAGTCTTGCGCTGATGAAGATGGGCCGTACTGGGCCACTACTTCAGCCACGCCGCAGGCCGCAGGCAGGCAAGTCTAGGGACCCACGTTCCCAGAACGCCGACAGTAGCCCCCGGGCCCAAGGTACGCTCAGACTTGGCTTAGCAGAGAAGCGAAGGGGCAAGTGCGGAGCTCCGCGGGCCCCATCAGCCTGCGGCCTTGGGCGCCGCGTGCCGGCTGATTGGACATGGGCACCTCCGCTTCCCCACGCTGCCTCATTATGCGCCTAGCTAAGCGGCCACGGGGCTCGTACAGAGTTATTCTCCCTTTGCTGCATGCGCGCTTCTTGTTCCCTTCTCCTCCTCGAGCCTCTGCTTCCGCCTCCAATCCATCTTGAGCTCTTGCCCCTTTCCATTGCCATGGCGCCAACAAAAAAGGATAAGGGGAAGAAACATGCGCCTTCGCCCAGCGCGCCTCTGGCGGCTGCTCCCGCCGTCGACAAGTCACTCATACTCAATTTGGAAGCCCTGGAGAAGGTCTGCTCCGCGCTCGCCTCCAGCTTCAATGAGTGCGGGAGGACGACGGTCTAGCCCGCGTCCCATGCCTCCTTTGACAGGATCGTCACGGAGGTCCGATTCTTTGTCGATGCCTTCTCGGCGGGCCTGGTTCCCCCTTTTTCCGATTTCTTCAATGCGGTGATGTCCCATTACTAGATCCACATGATGCATCTTCGCCCCCAATCCATTACTCTGCTTGCTGTCTTCGCCTTCGTCTGCGAGGCCATGGTGGGGATTCCTCCTTCCCTTGCCCTTCTGTGCCACTTCTTCTCTCTGCGCCTCTCTGACCCTTCCCAGTGTTTGGGATGCGTGAGCTTCTAGGCCGTGCCGGAGACGGCCGCCTCAGGGATCGATTTTGGCCTCCCACCTTCTGCGAGCGGGTTCCCAGAGCGATGGCTGTATGTGATGTTGGGGTCACGAGGAGCTTACAAGCCCCCAGTTTGCTTTCACCTGGCATCGCTTCGACAGGCTGAGGAAGCTCGGGGTGACGGTGCCCCGGGTGGTGAAAGAGTTCCTCCAGCGCCGCATCGCTCCACTCCAGCGCCATTGCTGCCCAATGTGGGCTTACTCTGGTCGTTAGGACCGTATGAGGCTCCAGTAAGGAGATCTCGCGCCTGAGACGCTGAAGAAGGTGATGCAGGTTCTAAATGGCGACCCGTCTCCTAGCAGCGTCCGTCATGGAGGTGCCCTGTTGTATCTTTGCACAAACAGGGTCGAGTTCGTGAGGCAAATGCCCCACTTCGATGAATGGGGATGCGCCCGGCTGGCCTCGCGGGGCCTCGCAAGAACCCAGTTGCCATAGTCCTTCCCACCGTCGCCCGCGCCGACCTTGCCTCAGGAGTCGTTGCAGGGAGGCAAGCATTGGTGGGAGCTGGGGGGCCTGATATCGAGGTGCTGGTGTTGAGCGGGGCTTCCGAGGCGTCATCCTCCGGAGCTTGCGGAGCCCCCCTCGAGGTGGTGGCTAGTGAGGGGGCTCGACTTGCGGATCCCGAGGCCAAAGCCCCTGAGGCCTCAGTAGGCCACCAAGGGGTGGCACTGATCGCTCCTCTCAAGATGGTGCCCTTGATGTAGGCTGCCCTGATGCTCCGGCTCCTATGACGCGCGCCAGCCCTCATGTCGCGAGCTTGGGACGGTTCCGCATAGATTTCGAGGCCCTTCGCAAGAGGAAGGAGGCTTCCGGTGGTGATGATCGCCCGTGCCGCCCATTGAAGCACAGGAAGTACTTCGTCGTGGATGAGTAAGTCCCTCCTTCTTATAGCTCCTTGTTTGCTGTTCCCTCTGCTGATCATGGCCTTTCAGGATCCCTTTTGACAAACCCCCGGAGCCAGCTGAGGAGCCACTTCCTCAGGATTCTCCTCCACCATCGGCCTTAATCGCCCCAAGTCCGTGGGCCACCCTCAGCGCGAGCTCGGCTGGAGAGGTAGGCCGGCCTGTGGTGCACCTTGAACCTATGGGCACGTCGCTCCTCCTTCGCGAGCTCCCCCTGGACTCAACCAGCTTGCCCCAGGCTCCTCTGCTGATCATAGGCGGCGAGTGGTTGAAGTCGATCTTCGATTCCTCATTGGGAGGTGGATCAGCACATGGCTGGGTCCCTTGCGGGGCCTGCCTGGTGATCGTAGGGGCGCCAGCCCCCAGCCCCCTACCGAGAAGGGGCGAACCACTCCAGGGTCCTCCGCCAGCATCGATGGCGGAGGATGACATTGACGACGTGCTCAAGCGTGCGCAGGAGCGCAGCGTTATCCGACGAGAGTTCCTTCAGAAGGCGACAGACGCAGTGAGCCAGCTTGGTGCAGAGCTTGCAGGCGAGGACGCGCGTCTTGAAGTTGAAGGCCTGTGGCTGATCGAGGAGCGGCGCAAGCTGAAGGCGGCTGTCAGTCTCGCGTGCCATCAGTGTGATCTCGACAATGCCAAGGCCGAGGCATCTCTGGTGGCCTCTCGGGAGGCCTGCACCCGAGCCATTGAGGAGGCTCAGGAGGCAAATAGGCGACGCAAAGCTGCGGAGGAGTGTGCGTGGGAGCTCCAAGACTGGTGCAACTCTCTGGAGCAGCAGGTGGAGTTGCACCGAGCTGCCCTTGCATCGCAGAAAGGGGGGCCCGCTGAAGAGGAGGAGCTCCGGAGGCGCGAGGAAGCGCTAACATTGGAGGCTGCCAAGCGCAACCTCGATCTGGAGCGGTTGGAGACGAGGGAACGCCAGGTCACCCAGGCGGAGGATGACGTTGGCGCGCGGGAGGCCCGGATCCAGGAGGAGATTGACCGTCGTGTGGTGGAGGCTCGCGCCAGCCTTGAGCGCGAGTATTGAGAGCGGCTGGAGCTGATCAAGGCTGAAGCTGCGGGTAGGACTGCCGCCCTCAGGACCAGGCTCACCGAAGTCATGTAGCAAGCTGAGGCCACTGCCGCCGCACTGGGCACGGCGCAGGCTGAGATGGCCTCCTCCCGCACTGAGCTGCTTCTTCTTCAACGGAGGGTTGATGATGCCAAGGCCGTCGCGCAGCGGAATGCGGATGAGATCCTCCAGTAGCAGACGTTAGAACACATGCACGGCCACATGCTCTGGACACTCAGGGAAAGGGCCAACGCGGCTTTGGGCAATATCTGCGAGGAAGTCGCTGAGGAGCCGCGTGTGACCAACTATGCCGGCAATCTCCGGTTTTTCACTGATGTGGTGACGCATCTGGAGAACCGCTCTGAGAGGTCTCGCCAGCTGGTGGAGGAACGGAGCCGCCGCCTTCTTGCACAGGCATTCTCCTGCGTCTTTAGCTATCTCCAAAACATCGACCCCCTCTTCGACTTCGACGCCGCCATCGCCCAGGTGCCTGAGGCCGTCCGAGGTGACCTAGCATGGTGGGTGGAGGACAACGTGGATGCACTCGTCCGGGCCTTCACTTCTGATGACGATGGGGTGATCGTTGTTGCCAACGAAGGCGACATGGTGAACGGTGGTGAAGACGGTGCCAACGACGGCGACGAGGAGGCGAGCGGCGATGATAGCGGTGCCAGCGATGCCTCTGGGGACGCCCTGGGGGATGTAGTGAGCGACATGTCTGACTGATCCCGTGCCTCTCCCTGTTGTTTGTCCTGCACAGGAAGAAACTTGGGCGTGGCCCTAAAGGTTGTGAGAGCATTTTGGGAGGGGAAGCCCCTCATGTAAAAAGATTGTTGCCTATGTGTTGTCAAGATCGGCGCTGGATGTGCGCGTGCATGCTGTCATGATTTCCATGATGAGTAGGTTGTCGTGGTTTTACCTTTGTCCTGGCGGGCCTTGAGTAGGCTCGTAGCGTCCATCGGAGGGCCTCGTGACGGTCCCGTTTGACCATGCAGCAAGAGCCTGGCTGGAGCGAGCACCGGCCGCGGGACGGTGGGCGTATATGCTGGGCCCTGCCCCACTCGCGAGGGGCTCGCGAGAGGGAGGCAGCTAGTGTGAATTCCAATTTGAACAGAAATCGAAGCACGAGAAAGCACACGAATAAGACACAACACCCCTCCCCGCATACGCAAACACAAATTCTGCTTCAACTCAGATCCGAAACGAGAAAGCTTGTTCGCACGAATAGGAAGCAAAAAAGCAAAGCCCGCGTCCGGCACCTAGTCTAGTCTTCGACGTCTTCTCACCAGCGCGGAGCTAAGTGCTGCCACTGGGCGTGGGAGGGATCCCCCGACGCCCGAGGGCGGCTCTCCGGAGACTCAGGGGCGTGTACAGCCCCAAATCATTATTACATGAGAGTGTCACGGGCGGCAAGCTTCACAGGTACCGGCCTTGCTTCATATCGCTAGATGAGGGCCCCGCCTTGCGCCACCCTTGACCACCATCGACGGCGACCGGAAACCAGGACGACGCCAATGGGGAAAAGGGGACGCCAGCGGTTCCCCCGACGACCACGGGTCCTCTGGCGGGGGCAGGCCCTGGGGCACCTCCCCAGCAGAGGGCCTACCTCCGAAGAACACCTTGCTCCGTGATACGTCTCCGTCGTATCTATAATTTTTTATTATTCCATGCCAATATTATTCAACTTTCATATACTTTTGGCAACTTTTTATACTATTTTTTGGGACTAACATATTGATCCAGTGCCCAGTGCCAGTTCCTGTCTGTTGCATGTTTTATGTTTCGCAGAAACCCCATATCAAACGGAGTCCAAACGGGATAAAAACGGACGGAGAATAATTTTGGAATATTTTTGATTTTTGGGAGGAAGAATCAACGCGATATGATGCCCGGGCTGGCCACGAGAGTGGCCCACGCCACCACTCCAGCTGGGCGTGCCCCCCTATCTCGTGGGCCACCTGTAAGGCGGTTGATGCCCTTCTTTGGCTGCAAGAAAGCTATTTTTTGGAAAACGATCCGGGCGAAGGTTTCAATCCAATCGGAGTTACGGATCTCCAGATATAAAGGAAATGGTGCCAGGGCAGAATTCCAAAACACGAAAACAGAGAGATAGATCCAATCTCAGAGGGGCTCTCGCCCCTCCCACGCCATGGGAGCCAAGGACCAGAGGGGAAACCCTTCTCCCATCTAGGGAGGAGGTCATGGAAGAAGAAGAAGAAGGGAGGCTCTCTCCCCCTTGCTTCCGGTGGTGCCGGAATGCTACCGGGGGCCATCATCATCACCGCGATCTTCACCAACACCTCCGACATCTTCACCAACATCTCCATCACCTTCCCCCATCTATATTCAGCGGTCCACTCTCCCGCAACCCGCTGTACCCTCTACTTGAACATGGTGCTTTATGCTTCATATTATTTTCCAATGATGTGTTGCCATCCTATGATGTCTGGGTAGATTTCCATTGTCCTATCAGTGATTGATGAATTGCTATGGTTGGTTTGAGTTGCATGTTTTATTATTGGTGCTGTCCTATTGTGCCCTACATGTCGCGCAAGCATGAGGGATTCCCGTTGTAGGGTGTTGCAATGCGTTCATGATTCGCTTATAGTGGGTTGCGTGAGTGACTGAAACACAAACCCGGGTAAGGGGATTGCTGCATATGGGATAAAGGGGACTTGATACATTAATGCTATGGTTGGGTTTTACCTTAATGAATCTTTAGTAGTTGTGGATGCTTGCTAGAGTTCCAATCATAAGAGCATATGATCGAAGTAGAGAAAGTATGTTAGCTTATGCCTCTCCCTCAAATAGAATTGCAATAGTGATTACCGGTCTAGTAACATAGTCAATTGCTTAGGGACAATTTCACAACTCCTACCACCAATTTTCCACACTCGCTATATTTACTTCATTTCATCTTTATCTAAACAGCCCCTAGTTTATATTTATGTTCTCTTTATTATCTTGCAAACCTATCCTATCACACCTACAAAGTACTTCTAGTTTCATACTTGTTCTAGGTAAGCGAACATCAAGCTTGCGTAGAGTCGTATCAGTGGCCGATAGGACTTGAGAGAGTATTTGTTCTACCTTTAGCTCCTCGTTGGGTTCGACACTCTTACTTATCGAAAGAGGCTACAACTATCACGTATACTTGCGGGTCATCAAGACCTTTTTCTGGCGCCGTTACTGGGGAGTCATAGCATGGAGTGAATATTCTCATGTGTGCTTGTTTGCTTTATCACTAAGTAATTTTTATTTGCTGTTCTTAGTTGTTTTCTATCTTTAGTTATGGATAGGAAACGCAAAATACCAAAAACATTAGTTGTACCTACTGAACCAGTGGTTGAAGAACCACTCAAAATCTATCCCACTCCAGAAGCTTTTTACTTGGATCATCTTCGATCCCTTTGTGCTCATGCTGAAACCACCACTAGTTTAGTTGAGGGAAAATATTTAGATGAGCATGCTTGTTTTGCGCGACACCGTATATCTGAAAAAGGGAAACTATTATGGGATCAAATTCAATGTTTGCAATGATATCCTTGGAATTTATGTGAAATATATGAGTTTACTTGTTGTTCTGAAGACCCTAAGAAACACCTACCCTATCAATGCTTGTTTTGTGATAATGGAATCGTATCTTCATATGCTAAGGGTGTTTACAATTACTATGATGTTCAACAAATTGAAGAATTTGTTGCTTTTAAAGGTGCTTATGAGATTGCCTCTTTGATTGAAAAGTATGATGCTACTCTTTACAAATCTGAAAATTTTGCCATATTTCAGTATTGTTATGATAATTATGCTTCTAATGCCTATGTTAAACCATATATTGAGGACTTCTCCGCTGTCCAAGAAGAGACTAATATTTTGCAGGAAGCTGTGGAAGAAGAAATTGATGAAACAGTGAGCTCATTGGATGAAAAAGATGATGAGGAGAGTGAAGAACAAAAGGAGGAAGAGCGGATTAGCTACCCGTGCCC
This sequence comes from Triticum dicoccoides, assembly GCF_002162155.2. Classification (NCBI taxonomy): domain Eukaryota; kingdom Viridiplantae; phylum Streptophyta; class Magnoliopsida; order Poales; family Poaceae; genus Triticum; species Triticum dicoccoides. The sequence goes on along the minus strand of NC_041387.1, from coordinate 340,942,280 downwards.
ACCTTCTAATGACAGTAACCCTCCAACTCATATATTATTTAATTCCCCTTTGTGCTTGCCGAAGGATGATTGCTATGATGATTGCTATGATCCATTGAATTTGTTTGAAATATCCCTTTTTGATGATGCTTGCTATGCTCGTGGCCAAGATGCCAATATGAATCATGCTTATGGAGATGAAATTGCTATAGTTCCTTATGTTAAACATGAAATTGTTGCTATTTCACCCACGCATGATAGTCCTATTATCTTTTTGAATTCTCCAAACTACACTATATCGGAGAAGTTTGTGCTTATTAAGGATTATATTGATGGGTTGCCTTTTACCATTGCACATGAAGATTTTGATGAATATAATATGCATGTGCTTTCTGCTCCTACTTGCAATTATTATGAGAGAGTAACTACATCTTCAGCTCTCTATGTATCCAATACGATAGAATTGCAAGAAACTGATTATACTATGCATTGGCCTTTACTTGGTGTGCATGAATTGTTCTTTTATGACATGCTGATGCATAGGAAGAGAGTTAGACTTCGTTTCTGCATGATATATCTTACTTTGTGCTCACTACTAAATTACAAACAGTTGTTAATTAAAATTGGCTTTGATATACCTTGGGATCCTGGTGGATCCATCACTTGAGCACTATATGCCTAGCTTAATGGCTTTAAAGAAAGTGCTGCCAGGGAGACAACCCGGAAGTTTTAGAGAGTCATTTATTTCTGTTGAGTGCTTTCATATAGTTTAAAAACAAAAAAATAAAGAGGGGAACCTAAAACTTTTCAAAAAGGAAAGTGAAAGTGAGAAAGACAAGCATTGTTGAAGTGGGAGCTAGACTTGAACTTTGTTCATGCTCACGGAAACTTTGTGAATCTTGATTACAGAACTTTTCAACAAAAAAGTAATTATCCCCTTGTATAATTCCATTATATTATAAAAATAATGGGCTAAGGTTTGCCTTTAGGATGTTTACAATGCTTGTTGGTTTGTACGGTGCAGGGCAGAAACTTTGGCTGTAGTGCGGGATTTTACATTTTTTACTGGAACGTCAAATGGTTCTGATTCTTTTTGCACTGTCTTGCTGTAAAACTTGTTTATTTGTCCTAACTTTGATAGAATATTTGGGGTAACAGAAGTATGGTGGATGTCCAGATTGCTACAGACTGTTCTGTTTTTGACAGATTCTGTTTTTGATGCATAGTTTGCTTGTTTTGATGGATCTATCAATTTATATTAGTGGATTAAGCCATGGAAAAGTTATATTACAGTAGACACAATGCAAAAACAAAATATGAATTGGTTCGCAACAGTACTTAGAGTGGTGATTTGCTTTATTATACTAACGGATCTTACCGAGTTTTCTGTTGAAGTTTTGTGTGGATGAAGTGTCTAAACGAGGAGGTCTCATTATGAGTAAAAGGAAGAGAGGCAAGAGCTCAATCTTGGGGATGCCTGAGGCACCCCAAGTAAATATTCAAGGAGACTCAAGCGTCTAAGCTTAGGGATGCTCCGGAAGGCATCCCCTCTTTCTTCAACAAGTATCGATATGTTTTCGTATTCGTTTCGTTTATGCATTATGTGCAAGTCTTGGAGCGTCTTTTGCATTTAGTTTTCACTTTTCTTTTATGCACCATGCTGGTATGAGATAGTCCTTGGTTGATTTATAGAATGCTCATTGCACTTCACTTAAATCTTTTGAGTGTGGCTTTATAGAATGCTTCATGTGCTTCACTTATATCATTTGAAGTTGGATTGCATGTTTCTCATTTACATAGAAAATCGCCATTTGTAGAATGCTCTTTTGCTTCACTTATATTTGTTAGAGTGTGGGCATATCTTTTGTAGAAAGAATTAAACTCTCTTGCTTCACTCATATTTTTAGAGAGATGACAGGAATTGGTCATTCACATGGTTAGTCATAAAATCCTACATAAACTTGTAGATCACTGAATATGATATGTTTGATTCCTTGCAATAGTTTTGCAATATAAAGGTGGTGATATTAGAGTCATGATAGTGGGTGGTTGTGGATTGTAGAGACACTTGTGTTGAGGTTTGCAAGTCCCGTAGCATGCACGTATGGTAACCGTTGTGTGACAAATTTGAAGCATGGGGTATTTCTTTGATTGTCTTCCTTATGAGTGGCGGTCGGGGACGAGCGATGGTCTTTTCCTACCAATCTATCCCCCTAGGGGCATGCATAGTAGTACTTTGCTTCGAGGGCTAATAAAATTTTGCAATAAGTATATGAGTTCTTTATGACTAATGTGAGTCCATGGATTATACGCACTTTTACCTTTCCATCATTGCTAGCCTCTTCGGTACCGTGCATTCCCCTTTCTCACCTCGAGAGTTGGTGCAAACTTTGCCGGTGCATCCAAACCCCGTGATACGATACGCTCTATCACACATAAGCCTCCTTATATCTTCCTCAAAACAGCCACCTACCTACCTATTATGGCATTTCCATAGCCATTCCGAGATATATTGCCATGCAACTTCCATCATCATCATATACATGACTTGAGCATTTATTGTCATATTGCTTTGCATGATCGTAAGATAGCTAGCATGATGTTTTCATGGCTTGTCCGTTTTTTGATGTCATTGCTATGCTAGATCATTGCACATCCTGGTACACCGCCGGAAGCATTCATACAGAGTCATATCTTTGTTCCAGTATCGAGTTGTAATATTGAGTTGTAAGTAAATAAAAGTGTGATAATCATCATTATAGAACATTGCCCCATAAAAAAAGAAAAATAAAAAAAGGAAAGGCCAAAGAAGCCTAAATAAAAAAGGGGGCCAAAGAAGCCCACCAAAAAAAAGAAAGAAAAAAGAAAAAAAAGAAAAGAAAGAAAAGAAAAGGGGTAATGTTACTATCCTTTTTCCACACTTGTGCTTCAGAGTAGCACCATGTTCTTCATATAGAGAGTCTCCTATGTTATCACTTTCATATACTAGTGGGAATTTTCATTATAGAACTTGGCTTGTATATTCCAACGATGGGCTTCCTCAAATGCCCTAAGTCTACATGAGCAAGCAAGTTGGATGCACACCCACTTAGTTTCTTTTGTTGAGCTTTCATACACTTCTAGCTCTTAGTGCATCCGTTGCATGGCAATCCCTACTCCTCGCATTGACATCAATTGATGGGCATCTCCATAGCCCGTTGATTAGCCGCGTCGATGTGATACTTTCTCCTTTTTTGTCTTCTCCACATAACCTCCATCATTATATTCTATTCCACCTATAGTGCTATATCCATGGCTTGCGCTCATGTATTGCGTGAGGGTTGAAAAAGCTGAAGCGCGTTAAAAAGTATGAACCAATTGCTCGGCTTGTCATCGGGGTTGTGCATGATGGGGGCATTTTGTGTGACGAAAATGAAGCATGACCAAACTATATGATTTTATAGGGATAAGATTACTTTGGCCTTGTTGTTTTGAAAAGAGATGATTTCTTTATTCGTACGCTCGAAGTATTATCGTTCTTATGTCAAATGATAGACTATTGCTTTGAATCACTCGTGTCTTAATGTTCATGCCAGGATTAGATATTTGATCAAGATTATGTTAGGTAGCATTCCACATCAACAATTATTCTTTTTTATCATTTACCTACTCGAGGACGAGCAGGAATTAAGCTTGGGGATGCTGATACGTCTCCGTCGTATCTATAATTTTTTATTGTTCCATGCCAATATTATTCAACTTTCATATACTTTTGGCAACTTTTTATACTATTTTTTAGGACAAACATATTGATCCAGTGCCCAGTGCCAGTTCCTGTCTATTGCATGTTTTATGTTTCGCAGAAACCCAATATCAAACGGACTCCAAATGGAATAAAAACGGACGGAGAACTATTTTGGAATATTTATGATTTTGGGGAGGAAGAATCAACGCGATACGATGCCCGAGGTGGCCACGAGAGTGGCCCACGCCACCACTCCAGGTGGGCGCGTCCCCCTATCTCGTGGGCCACTCGTAAGGCGGTTGATGCCCTTCTTTGGCCGCAAGAAAGCTAATTTTTGGAAAATGATCTTGGTGAAGGTTTCAATCCAATCGGAGTTACGGATCTCCAGATATAAAGGAAACGGTGCCAGGGCAGAATTCCAGAACGCAGAAACAGAGAGATAGATCCAATCTCAGAGGGGCTCTCGCCCCTCCCACACGATGGGAGCCAAGGACCAGAGGGGAAACCCTTCTCCCATCTAGGGAGGAGGTCAAGGAAGAAGAAGAAGAAGAAGAAGGGGGGCTCTCTCCCCCTTGCTTCCGGTGACGCCGGAACGCTGCCAGGGGCCATCATCATCACCACGATCTTCACCAACACCTCCGCCATCTTCACCAACATCTCCATCACCTTCCCCCATCTATATTCAGCGGTCCACTCTCCCGCAACCTGCTATACCCTCTACTTGAACATGGTGCTTTATGCTTCATATTATTTTCCAATGATGTGTTGCCATCCTATGATGTCTGAGTGGATTTCCATTGTCATATCGGTGATTGATGAATTGCTATGGTTGGTTTAAGTTGCATGTTTTATTATTGGTGCTATCCTATTGTGCCCTCCGTGTCATGCAAGCGTGAGGGGTTCCCGCTGTAGGGTGTTGCAATGCGTTCATGATTCGCTTATAGTGGGTTGCGTGAGTGACTGAAACACAAACACGAGTAAGGGGATTGTTGCGTATGGGATAAAGGGGACTTGATACTTTAATGCTATGGTTCGGTTTTACCTTAATGAATCTTTAGTAGTTGCGGATGCTTGCTAGAGTTCCAATCATAAGTGCATATGATCCAAGTAGAGAAAGTGTGTTAGCTTATGCCTCTCCCTCAAATAGAATTGCAATAGTGATTACCGGTCTAGTAACATAGTCAATTGCTTAGGGACAATTTCACAACTCCTACCACCACTTTTCCACACTCGCTATATTTACTTTATTGCATATTTATCTAAATAGCCCCTAGTTTATATTTATGTTCTCTTTATTATCTTGCAAACCTATCCTATCACACCTACAAAGTACTTCTAGTTTCATACTTGTTCTAGGTAAGCGAACGTCAGGCGTGCGTAGAGTCGTATCAGTGGCCGATAGGACTTGAGAGAGTATTTGTTCTACCTTTAGCTCCTCGTTGGGTTCGACACTCTTACTTATCGAAAGAGGCTACAACTATCCCGTATACTTGCGGGTCATCACTCCGCATGCCATGGGGAGGAGCCTGGCTCCCGGCCCCTCTCCTGCTGCCCCCAGTGCCCACCTCCTGAGGGGAGGGAGGTCGCCGCACTGGGGCAGCCATCGGCTGCAGCGACCTGAACCTCCTGCGTCCCATGGTTAGCATAAGCTTTCTCCTGAGGAATTAGATGTACCCTGTAGTTGCTGCCGCTGGCACGGTTGTCGAGGCTTCCGTGAGGCCCCTGAAAGAGCTCGGCTTCCGGCGCCTCTTCCTCCCAGCCTGGCCTGAGGAACGAGCCATGGTCTTCTTCCAGTGCGTACCCTCGATCCACCATGTGGGGCACATAGGCCTCCGGGATCACCACCCCAAAGGCCTCGCCGTAGTGCTCCGCGCGCCATGTAGTTCGACTTGAAGCTCCATCTAGGGGACGGTAGGGCGGCGGCCCGCTAGGACCATAGGCAGCGATGAGCATGCCCTCGCTTACCAAGGGCGGTGCCGGCGCAGCTTGCTGCCCGACGCTGATGGCCAGGCCGGTGTTGATGAAGCTTTAAGGTGCGCCCGGGGGCGCGTGGGCTCGGATTGGCCCACCTCGTGATCCGCCCGGGGCCTGGGGTGGAAGCTGGACGCAGAACGGGGGTGCCCCTGAAGCAGCTGCATCCAGGAGCTCGGCGACGCGTTCCAGCACCACATCATGGCCGCTTTCTTGCAGTCTACACCGCAGCAGTTCTCGCGCCACCGTGAGCGCGGCCTTCGTGTTTTCCTGCTCCCGGCGGGTGTGCGGTGCCGTGGCCGCAGCATGGCTCGAGGCCTTGGCTACCGATCATACCTCCCGCAGAATGAGGGCAGGTGATGTCTGACCACGTCGCTCGCGCCCCGCAGCGCTCTGTGATGCGCAGGCTGCCTGAGGTGCGGGGTGGAGGTCACCTTGGGCAGGCAGCACGACATTGGCGGGCCATGCCGCCCAGCGGTCGGAGTTGGCCGTCGGGTCGCCGGACATGGAAGCGGTGAAGCGGCGGAACACAGGACGGAGGAAGGAAGATTTCGGTGCACCCCTACCTGGCGCGCCAAATGTCGGATGTTGGGTTCCGGCAGACCCTTAAGGTTTAAACTCTGGGGTGCGCGCGAAGATCTTCCCCCTACCACTCCACGTCCGATCACCTCACGAGAATCTAAGCTAAACGATGAACAACACGAGGGACACAAGATTTATACTGGTTCAGGCCACCGTTGTGGTGTAATACCCTACTCCAGTGTGTGGTGTGGTGGATTGCCTCAGGGGCTGATGATGAACAGTACAAGAAAGAACTGCCGCGCGAGAGGTGTTCTTGAGCTGGTGCGATGAACCGCTTGGATGAGTTCGATCGTCTCTCGGTCTAATGAGCACTAGAGAGATCTCTCCCCATCCCCTCTACTGTGGTGGCTAGTCCTATTTATAGAGGCCTTGGTCCTCTTCCCAAATATTGAGCCGGAAGGGCGCCAACAACGGCCATTTTTAAGGGGAACATCTAGTACAAGTTATCCTGACTAAAGTTGGTCTTCAGCTTCCAAAGGTACTGGCGATGACGCCGTCTTGGGCTCCACGGTGACCTCCATTCTGCCGCTCTATTGGTCTTGGTCTCGTTGCACTGAAATGGCAACCTTTCCTTGATGCCTCGGTACTCCATGCCTGTGCTTGCCCCCTTTGCACCAAAGAGGAAACAAGGACACTGCATCGGCCGGCGCCCGCCTGGTCTCGATAGTCACGGCTTGCGTCACGAGCACCTCGTGAGGTACCCTGCCTTGATCTCTCCATCTCCTCGTGAGCATGCCTGGCAAGGCCGTTCCTGAGGAAGCCTTGTGTCGTCCGCGCCGCGAGGCTTGGCCCCTTGCGAGGGTCTTGAGTCTTGCGCTGATGAAGATGGGTCGTACTGGGCCACCACTTGAGCCACGCCCCAGGCCGCAGGCAGGCAAGTCTAGGGACCCTCGTTCCCAGAACGCGGACAATCGAGCAGGTGATTATCATAGGCAGGTTAAGCATGAAAAAGCAAACCAACTTAGGTAGATGCAGGAAAGACACATGCCACTGGGTTAGGCATGAGCGGCTTGGGGATGATGCAGCCCGAGGGGCACCCCCAACAAGGTAAGCTAAAGACATAAGCAAAACGGATACATGTCACGGGGACAGACCCACGCGACCTGGGAATGATGCAGCCCTGAGGGCACTCCCACCTAAAATGAAACTCGAAAGATGTCACCTGATGCCATTGCAGAGCGAGTGTTGGAGTAGCTAACGACACGCGGTGAAGAATCCAATCCTCACGAGCCTTCGGAGCCTTGAGCCTAGGGAGGCTCTTGAGGTCCGGGCGGCTCGGCAAGGTCCATCTCCATCTCCTCCAGGAAGCGCGGTGTCTGGCCACCTGAGCCTCCAAAATGCTCCTCATCAGGCGCAGGTGAGCAGCAGCCGCGTTCAGTAGGCCAAAAGGCATGAGAACGTAGCCGTGAGGTGGACCCTCGCAACGTCCCACGTGCGAAGGCCAGAAGCACTCCTGATACGCGACTCGATTGAGCCCTGGGTAGTCGATGCAGATGCGCAGCTCGCCATCCTCCCCTGGATGGGGAGCTACGCCAGGTAGGCGGCGGCTGCCGCGCATGACTCTCGACTCCTGCAGCTCCTGAGAGACCTTGGTGATGAACTCTTGAGGGTTGGGCCCTCCTTGCCTCATGCCTTCCTGAGGGAAATGTGTCGCGAAGCACGCCTCCAAGTGGTGCTCGAGCGCCTCCCTCGTGATCTTGGAAAAGTCAGTGGCCCTCCAGGAGAGAGCCCCCGAGCCTTGCCCGAGGAGGGCGCTGGGCGCGCCTTCCTATGCGACAGAGGGAGGCGCCCCTTGGACGGGCGCGGATCCTAGCGCGGTGCCCCGGAGGTGCCTGCCTCCTGAGGCCTTGAGCTGGGTGATGTCTTCTTCTTCTTGGGAGCTGCCTCGGGAAGGTTCCCACTCTTGCTGTAAGGGTCCTTGATTGATGTGACTTGGAAGGCACGCTCGAGAGATCACACCACATCCTTCTCTTCACAAGGGACTGTGATGACTCCGCCGCCTCTCGGCATCTTGAGGACATTGTAGCCATGGTGAGTCACTGCCATGAACTTGGCCAGGGCTGGATACTCGAGGATGGCATTGTACGGCAGGCGAATGTGGGCAACATCAAAGTCGATGAGCTCGGTATGGTAGTTCTTGTGCTGTCCAAAGGTGACAGGGAGGCAGACCTGCCCTATCGGGGTGGTGGAACCATCAGTGACTCCTGAAAAAGGCTTGGTCGGCTAAAGCTGGTCATACGGCACTTGGAGATTGTTGAACACATTGCTGATGACTGGGAACAGAGCATTGGGAGGACACCGGTTGTTGCCGCACACTTGAGTTGATCCGCTAAGATGAACATGATGGAGCACGTCGACCACCTAAGAGGGCGCGTGGCCTCGAGCTTGGGGAGGACTGCATTCACCTCGCGAGCAAACTGCTTGAAGATGCGCTGAGAGGCTGGGGCCTGGGCACCTCCCAAGATGCAAGCGATAGCACGCGGCTCCTAGAAGCCCCCAGCCCCCCTGTCCTGATGATGGTCGTCATTCCTTCTTGGCGGTGGTGGCAGAGGAGGAAGGCCTGCGTTGCCTTGCGGGCGATCCTCACGAGGCTGATCCCTCCAAGCCCCCACGCGAGGTTGGTCCTGCCAGCGGTCCTCGCGAGGCCGGTCATGCCACCCTTGGCGAGGGCCACTGTCGTCCCATCGTCCTCCACCTCTTCCTCCGCCTCGGTCGTAGCCCTGATCATTGCGCTCGGGGCATCGACCGACACGTCCTTCTCGCACGGCCCTGAGCTCTTGGCATTCGTTGGTGTTGTGGGTGTGGAGGTCGTGGTACACGCAGTACCGGCTGCCCTTGGACGACTCCGGCTGGTCCCTGCCATGCTTCGTGTCTAGCTCTGCCGCGAGCACAGCTGCTCCTTTGCGCTTCAAGTCCTTGGCCTTGGCTTTCTTCTCTTCTGGGTCAGCAGCTGGGAGCTCGAAAAGGGAGAGGCGTCCCTCCTCAACCCCTGCGCACTTGGTCGCCAGGTTGAACAAGTCCAGAGACGTGCACAGATCTTCGTGGATTGCCAGTTCCTCCTTCATCTTGACGTCACGGACGCCATCAGAGAACACTAAGATGATGGCCTCCTCAGTTACCTTGGGAATCTTGAGGCGAGCGTTGTTGAAGTGCTGGATGTACTTCTGCAGGGTCTCTCCGGGTTGCTGCTTGATACGGTGCAGGTCACCCACGACCGGAGCACGGTCGCGAGTGCCCTTGAAGTTGGCGATGAAGCGGGTGCGCATCTCGTCCCAGGAGGAGATCATGCCGGGAGGCAGGTTCAGGAGCCAGGTGCGGGCACCGTCTTTGAGCGCCATGGGAAACCAATTCGCCATGACCTCTTCGTCTCCGTTGGCCACTTCGGTGCCCAGCTCATAGAGCTGGAGGAACTCCGCAGGGCCGGCAGTGCCGTCGTAGCGAGGAGGCAGGTCCGGCTTGAACTTGCCCGGCCACGCGATACTGCGCAGCTCAGTAGTGAAGGCGCGGTAGCCTGCGGTGGCCACCGGAGCCCTTTTCTGACGTAAGGCTTGCTGCTAGGGATTCCCGCACACCGCCGCTAGAGGCAGCGTGGGGTATTGACGCAGTGGCGCAGGGATGCGGTGATGACGTGTCGGTGTAGGAAGCACGCGAGCACCTTCTTGGGGACGAGGGATTTCTTGGTAGCTCCTTTCTTGTCGTGTGGGCGCTAGACGCGGTGGGTCTCATCCAGGGGCCGCGTGCCTTGGAGCCAGGGTGCCTTCTTGGGAGGAGGTGGCAAAGGCACCTCCTGAGCTGCATCACCCACGTAGGACGGAGGACGAGGTAGCGAGAGGGACGGCGTAGGGGAGCCCCCTGCGGCGCAGACGAGCTCGGTGATGCGAGCAAGCCACTCCTCGTAGAGGTCATCAATGGGACGGTAGTGCAGGAGCTCACATGCCAAGAGCAACGCGGCGTGCGCGTCCGTGGGAGCGCGACGGGCATGCGACGCCGAACTAGCTGGAGTTAGCGACGGAGTGGTGGTGGGACCTTCTCGCCGCACCGAGGGATGCAGCAACGACGCCTGCTGCTCGTTCCCCGCCGGTCCTGTGGCGGCGTGGGTGGTAGGCAATGGGGAACGACGGGGAGGTCCATCGACGGGGGCCGTCTGGGCGACGTGGGCGGCAAGAGCAGCCCGACGCTCGGCGCGAGCTCGGCGAGCGTCAGCCATGGACACGACGAACGATCGAACGCGGAACAGCGGAAGAAAGATTCCAGTGCACCCCTACCTAGCGCGCCAAATGTCGGATATAGGGTTCCGGCAAAACCCTTAAGGTTCAAACTCTGGGTTGCGCGCGAAGATCTTTCCCCTACCTATCCACGTCCCAACGCCTCGCTGAGAATCTAAGCTAAACGATGAACAACACAAGAGACGCAAGGTTTATACTGGTTCGGGCCACCATTGTGGTGTAATACCGTACTCGAGTGTGTGGTGTGGTGGATTGCCTCAGGGGTTGATGATGAACAGTACAAGGGGAGAACAGCCTCGCGAGAGGTGTTCTTGTGGTGGTGGCTTTCTTGTGAAGGGTTATATCAGCTCTGGATGGGATGCCCCCCTACGATGGTGGCTATCCCTATATATAGAGGCCATGGTCCTCTTCCCAAATATTGAGCGGGAAGGGCGCCAACAATGGCCATTTTGAAGGGGAACATCTAGTACAAGTTATCCTGACTAAAGTTGGTCCTCGGCAGCCAAAGGCACTGGCGATGACGCCGTCTTGGGCTCCACGGTGACCTCCGTCCTACCGCTCTGCTGGTCTTGGTCTCATTGCACGGAAATGGTAACCTTTGCTTGATGCCTCGGTACTCCGCGCCTGTGCTTGCCCCCTTTGCACCAAAGAGGAAACAAGGACACTGCACAAGCCGGCGCCCGCCTGGTCTCAATCGTCAAGGCTTGTGTCACGAGCACCTCGCGAGGTACCCCTGCCGTGATCTCTCTGCCTCCTCGCGAGCCTGCATGGTGAGGACGCTCCTGAGGAAGCCTTTTGTCGTCCGCCCCGCGAGGGTCTTGATAGTGGGCCACCACTTGAGCCACGCTGCAGGCCGCAGGCAGGCAAGTCTAGGGACCCCCATTCCCAGAACACTGATAGCGCGGGCTCGGCACGCATCCGCCATGGACGCGATGAAGCAATGGGATGCAGATCAGCGGAAAGAAGATTTCGGCACACCCCTACCTGGCATGCCAAATGTCGGATATCGGGTTCCGGCAAAACCCTTAAGGTTCGAACACTGGGGTGCGCATGAAGATCTTTTCCCTACTGAAACACGCCCTCAGCCTCGCCGCGGTTTCTAAGCTAGATCGATGAACAACACAAGAGACACAAGATTTATACAGGTTCGGTCCACCGTTGTGGTGTAATACCCTACTCCTGTGTGTGGTGGTGGATTGCCTCTTGGGCTGATGATGAACAGTACAGGGAAGAACAGCCTCGCGAGGAGAGGTGTTCTTGTGGTGGTGTGATGCTCTGCTTAGGAAGGATCCAATCCCCTTCTACTATGGTGGCTAGCTCTATTTATAGAGGCCCTGGTCCTCTTCCCAAATATTGAGCGGGAAGGAATACAACAACTGCCATTTTGAAGGGGAACAGCTAGTACAAGCGATCCTGACTAAAGGCGGTCTTCTCCTGCCAAAGGTGCTGGTGATGACGTCGTCTTGGGCTCCATGGTGACCTTCGTCCTACCGTCCTGTTGGTCTTGGTCTTGTTGCACCGATATGGAAACATTTGCCTGATGTCTCGTTACTCTGCGCATGCGCTTGCCCCCTTTGCACCAAAGAGGAAACGAGGACACTGCGCGGGCTGGCGCCCGCCTAGTCTTGATCGTCATGGCTTGCGTCATGGGGACCTCGCGAGGTACCCCTTGCCTTGATCTCTCTGCCTCCTCGCGAGCTTTCCTGGTGAGGCCACTCCTGAGGAGGTCTTGCTCCATCCGCCCCGCGAGGCTTGGCCCCTCGCGAGGGTCTTGAGTGTTTGGTTCTTGAAGACGGGCCGTACTGGGCCACCGATTGAGCCATGTAGCAGGCCGCAGGCAGGCAAGTCTGGGGACCCCCGTTCCGAGAACACCAACAAATGCTCATTACACTTCACTTATATCTTTTGAGTATGGCTTTATAGAACACTTCATGTGCTTCACTTATATCATTTGAAGTTTGGATTGCCTGTTTCTCTTCGCGTAGAAAACCGTTATTCGTAGAATGCTCTTTTGCTTTACTTATATTTATTAGAGCATGGTCTTTCATAGAAAAAATTAAACTCTCTTGCTTCACTTATATCTATTTAGAGAGTCAACGGGAATTGATCAATTGCATGGTTAGCCATGAAATCCTACATAGAACTTATGGATCACTGAATATGATATGTTTGATTCCTTGCAATAGTTTTGCAATATAGAGATGGTATATGTGGGAGGTACTTGTAAATGGTTGTGGTTAGTAAGAATATTGGTGTTAAGGTTTGTTGATTCCCGAAGCATGCACGTATAGTCTCTCGTTATGCTATGAAGTTGGAGCATGATTTATTATTGATTGTCTTCTTTATGAGTGGCGGTTGGGGACGAGCGGTGGTCTATTCCTACCAATCTATCCCCCTAGGGGCATCCGTAGTAGTACTTTGCTTTGAGGGCTAATAAACTTTTGCAATAAGTATTGAGTTCTTTATGACTAATGTGAGTCCATGGAATATACGCACTCTTACCTTTCCGCAATTTGCTAGACTCCACGGCACCGTGCATTACCCTTTCTCACCTCGAGCGTCAGTGCAAACTTTGCTGGTGCATCAATACCCCATGATATGATACGTCCTATAACACATAAGCCTTATTATATCTTCCTCAAAACAGCCACCATACCTACCTATTATGGCCTTTCCATAGCCATTCCTAGATATATTGCCATGCAACTTCCACCGCATGATCGTAAGATAGCTAGCATGATATTTCCATGGCTTGTCCGTGTTTTGATATCATTGTTATGCTAGATCATTGCACATCCTAGTTAGAGTCATATTTTGTTCTAGGTATCGAGTTGTAATTTTTATTTCTTTTGAGTTGAAAGTAAATAGAAGCGTGATGAACATCATTGTTCATTATTAGAGCATTGCCCCAGTGAGAAAAGTATGATGGAGACTATGATTCCCCCACAAGTTGGGATGAGACTCTAGACAAAGAGAAAAAAGAAAAAAAAAAGACAAAGAGAGAAGGGGCATGCTAATTCCACACTTGTGCTTCAAAGTAGCACCATGTTTTTCATATAGAGAGTCTCCTATGTTGTCACTTTCATATAGTAGTGGGAATTTTTCATTATAGAGTTAGATGCACACCCACTTAGTTTTCATGTTGAGGTTTCATACACTTATAGTTCTTAGTGGATTCATTGCATGGCAATCCCTACTCCTCGCATTGACATCAGTTGATGGGCATCTCCATAGCCCGTTGGTTAGTCGCGTCAATGCTAGACTTTCTTACTTTTTGTCTACCTTATATTTACCCCTATCATCATACTCTATTCCACCCATAGTGCTATATCCATGACTTGCGCTCATGTATTTCTTGGGAGTTGAAAAATCTGAAGCGTGTTAAAAAGAATGAACCAATTGCTCGGCTTGTCATCGGGGTTGTGCATGATACTTTGTGTCGAGAAGACAGAGCATGACAAGACTATATGATTTTGTAGGGATAGCTTTCTTTAGCGTTGATATTTTGAAAGACACGATTGTTTGTTGGGATGCCTGAGTATTGATGTCTTTATGTCAAATTATAGACTATTGCTTGGAATCGCTTATGTCTTAGTATTCATGCCATGATTAGATATACGATCAAGATTATGCTAGGTAGCATTCCACATAAAAGATCATCCTTTTTATCATTTACCTACTCGAGGACGGGCAGGAATTAAGCTTGGGGATGCTGATACATCTACGTCGTATCTATAATTTTTGATTGTTTCATGACAATATTATACAACTTTCACATAATTTTGGCAACATTTTATATGATTTATTGGACTAAACTATTGATCCAGTGCCCAGTGCCATTTCCTGTTTGTTGCATGTTTTTTGTTTCGTGGAATATCCATATCAATCAAAGTCCAAACACGATAAAAATTTATGGAGAATTATTTTGGAATATTTGTGATTTTTGGGAGGTGGAATCATCCCAAACGGGGGCCCACAGCCACCACATGACACCTAGGCGCGCCAGGCAGCCCAGGTGTGTGGTGGTGGGTTGTGCCCTCCTCGTACGTTGGTTGGAGCTCTACTTCGTGAAAAAGGAAGCTTATATCCAAAAAAATCATGTTAAAATCTCAGCGCAATCGGAGTTATGGATCTCCGGGAATATAAGAAATGGTTTTCGGCCAGAAAACATGAACGCGAAACAGAAGAGAACAGAGAGATAGATCCAATCTAGTAGGGGCTCCTGCCCCTCCTCCACCATGGAGGCCATGGACCATAGGGGGCACTCTCCTCCCATCTTGGGGGAGGCCAAGGAAGAAGAAGGAGGGGGCTCTCTCCCCCTCTCTCCTAGTGGCGCCAGAGTGCCGTCGGGGCAATGATCGTGAAGGCAATCTACATCAACTATCTTGCAACCGTCAACACCAAATTTCTGCCCCTCTATGCAGCGGTGTAACACCTCTTTTCCCTGATATAATCTCTACTTAAACATTTTGCTCAACGCTATATATTATTTCCCAATGATCTATGGCTATCTTATGATGTTTGAGAAGATCTGTTTTGTCCTATGGGTTGATAGATGATCACGATCGGTTTGAGTTGTATATTTTATTTTGGTGCTGTCCTATGGTGCCCTTTGTGTCGCGCTAATGGAGGGATTCCCACTGTAGGGTGTTGCAATACGTTAATGGTGGGTGGTGTGAGTGACAGAAGCACAGACCCGAGTTTGGGGGTCATTGTGTATGGGATAAAGAGGACTTCATACTTAATGTTATGGTTGGGTTACATGACCTTAATGATCTTTAGTAGTTGTGGGTGCTTGCTAGAGTTCCAATCACAAGTCCATATGATGAAAGTAGATAAAGTATGTTAGCTCATGCCTCTCCATCATATAAAATTGCAACAATGATCACCAGTTTAGTTATCGATCACCTAGGGATAAATGACTTTCAGTTTAGTTATCGATCACCTAGGGACAAATGACTTTCTAGTTGACAAAAGCTAACTACTTTTATTGTCTTGTATCTTATTCATAGTTTTATTCTCGCAAAGTACTCGTAGTTTTATTCTTCCAAAATAGTTTCTTACTTGTTTTAGATAAAGAAAACGTTAAGCGTGCATAGAGTTGTATTGGTGGTCGATAGAACTTGAGGGAATATTTGTTCTGCCTTTAGCTCCTCGTTGGGTTTGACACTCTTATTTATCGAAAAATACTACAAACGATCCCCTATACTTGTGGGTTATCAGGCAGCAGCAGCAGATCGAGACGATCTTGCAGTTTTAGTTGTTGGTGCGGTAGCACTCGATGGCCTTGACGCTCCTGCTGTTGGCACGGCAATCTGTCTTGTGTGCCGCGCAGGTTGTTGTTGAGCTCCTTGCCGCTGTGAAGTCTTGTTGGCTGACCCCTTGTCGGAAGTTTTACCGCTTGAAGAAGATGGGTATACTGGGTCACCAGAAGCAGTCTTACCAAGGATGTGTTGCTTCCTTGGCGGAGCAGGGGCTCTTAGTGTTGGTTCTCTTCGGTTATCTCCTTGCTAGTGGAACTCCTGGCAACTTCATCACCCTGCTCCCCGGAAACCATGTCCTCGTCAACAAGATCCTCTTCAGGCATCCATACTTCTTCTTCGCCAGTTTCAGCTGCCAAATGACAAAAGTCACGGGCCTCTGCGGCAAGTTGAGCTTCTTCTGCTCTTCTTGCAATGTAAGCAATCTCCTCGCTAATGGTGGCGTGGACAAGACCTGTTTCCACCCTGATGGCCTTCTCCAACAAGTTGTCGAAGAACTCCAGTGAATACTCTCTTGACGGTTCAACCTAAGTTCAAAGAACGCCATGTGCATTACATTCTGGCATCATGGCGATAATGGAGCTAAGGGTGGATTTGTTACACAAAGGAATTACACTTGCCGACAACTTGGTCTTGTCGTCTGGCCTAAACAGCGCATGGCACAGAGCATCATGCTGCATAATTGTCAAGTTGTTGTTGATCCTTGGATGCAACCTCGTGATATCTATAGCATTCTTGTATTCCCAAGTCAGTCGCTTTCTGTTCTATAGAGGGGTGATTCGACAATGAAGGAAGTCTGCACCAACTACTTCAATAGTGAGTTTGGCAGATCTGAGATGGTGGATCCTTGTGATGGCGATTGTGAGCTTCTCGTCATCCTAGTCAAAGTCGCTCCAATCCTTGCCTCGAACTAGTTTGGTCTGCCGGGGGCAAGCAGAAATGAGGGAAATCATCTTCCCTGATCCAGCACCACTCGCCCTACCATTCTTCCCATTTCTTTTGTCCTGCTCCTTCTGGATATATTTCCTTGGTCCCAGGCCTAGGAATCCAAGTGATGGAGCCAGAAAGGGTCAATGCAGGGAATGAAATAGTGGCGGAAGAGTGTGGTGTTTGGAATCACCCCAGCAAATTTTTTGCAAAGATGTGCAAAAAGTGACATACAAGTGATTGCATTTGGCGTGAAATCAAGCAGATGGAAGCCATATGTATGCACGATGTTGTTGAAGGAATCGGAAAAAGGGGGGACAGAGCCCACGGTAGAAATAAGCAACAAAGAAGTGATATTTGCTTGTGCTGCTCTTGGTGGAGCCGGGAAGTATATGCGGGGCGGTGTGAGCTCTTGTGGTTCTCCCCCACATGTGTGCGTACCATTTAACAAGATTACTCTTGTCCAGAACTGGGTAGAAGATGATGTGCTGCTTCTGCGCTTCCGCCAAGGCCTCCGCGTCCATGCTGAGGCTCTTCTTCATCTTGTCCTTGCTCGCTTTCGGTGCCATGGCGGCTCTAGAAGTGGTGGATTGAGGAGGAGCGGGAGTGTCGGGCGGCGGATGGATGCAGAGTGCTCTGTTCTAAGGGCGCAAGGAAAAGGACGATGGCAACTTCAAGATTGGAAAAGGGGGAGTAAATGAACAGCACCCCTGGGGATTCCATTTTACGGCGAAGGAGCGGGGCTTGCTCTTTATGATCTGATGTGGACGCGCTTTTGCGGGCGCATTACCGCAACAGTCGTTTCAACCACCTCTACCACCTCTCGCATTTAATGCTCATCATGGGGGCGTAGTAAAAATATGAGATTATGATAGATTGTGGCAGTTATTCTCTGCCAAGTGTGCCTATGCATTGTTTTGGGCCTAGCCCAACGAAGCGTCGCATGCGTGTGTGGCCCTGTCACAGCCTGATTTTTTGGCCCTTTCCTTTTCTTTTGATTTTCTGAGGATTTTGCCTGAATTTTCTTTTTTCGTGGCTATGTGGTCTGGACACTGAAGAAGATGACCTCTTCTTTCTTTCCAGGGTGGTTTGTCATCCCCATATCCATCCCAAGACCTTGCCATTTCCATCTTGCACCAATCTTAATAATCTTTTCCTTGGGAATATTCCTTTTTCTGTTAAAGGAATAATCCTTTTTGGCCTAGGTTGTGAAGCAACCTATATTTCCATCACTCCTAAAATTCCCAAATAATTATCATAAATTGTTTCGGTCATATCTTCCTCAAATGTGGGAAAATATTTCACTTTCCATGTTTCCCATCATGCTCAAATAATTCCTTTTCTATTCTGTCCTAAATCGCACTTTGTGAAGCAAGTGCTACTTACCTTTGCACACTTGACCTCAAACTTTTTGTACACCTTTTCATGTCCATATAATTGCCTCATGACAAAATTCAACTTAATTTGCCTAGTGAATATTCCTGAGCAATTTTTCAAAGTTCCTGTCTGAGGGAATTGTTTGTGAAGGAAGTGCTAGCTAGGATGGTCCAAATGAGTTGAAATTTTTCATGGTACTTCATTTCATCAAATCAAAGCTCTCCACAAGATTTGAGCTCATGCAATGCATCTATGTGAGCACAGCTTCAAATCTTTGTTTCTGGTCAAATTTTCACTTTGTGAAGAAAGTATATTTTATCTTGCTCTATTATGGCAGAAAATTTTCCAGGACCTTCTCCTATCCATATAACCTATCTCCGCAAGATTTAGGCTCATTTAATTTAGCCATTTTGCCTCGGGGTTTTTCCCAAGGTTCTATCCAGAGAGGTGCTCTATGAAGGAAGTACCAGTTTGGCTTAGCCAAATGGTGTGAAATTTTATGGCACACTCATATGCCCAAATCATCCTCCCATGTGCACTTTTTTCCTAATCCATCACTCCTAGTGAGTGCTAGTTCTTGATATTGATTCTGGACCAGTTTAAGCAGTTGTTAAGCAAGTGCATTAAGACTTGGTCCAAATCCCTCCAAACTTCATAGGACTCTTGTCCCTTCTACCCTAAACCTCCAAGACATGAGCTTTGTCCCTTATCTCTTCTTTGCTCACCACAGCATCACGCAACAGTTTGCATCAGCAAACTTTCAAAGACGAATCCCATTGATCTAGAGCTCCTTTCTTTGATCCATCACCTCTCTTAGACTTAGTGATGCAGGGACTTATCACCAAACATATCACGGCAGCCCCTCTTGTACTCTTCATGCCAGTCTGCGCGGTGACCATCATTTTGGTATGCTGTGAGCGTGTCCAGGACGTCGCTTTTCTCTGGACCGGCTCATGATCGTCGTGTTCGCTCACTCGTGCATGTCTAGCGGGTTCCCCGTGCTGTCGCCATCCTCCTGGAGCCATTTCCCACTTCGTTTGCTTCCCAGCAAGCCGTCTCCGTCGTGAACAGAGCGCGTCCACAGACGGACTGTAGCCGACAATCTCTGTTTGCGTCGCGGCGTCTTCCTCCCCGTGCCCCGTGGCTTGCTCTCCTCTGTGAACGTTGCACCGCTGCCTCGTCGTGTTCTCGTCCCTCCCCGTGATTGCTGAGCGTCGCCAGGGCCTCAGCCAAACGCAAGCGGCGGCACCCGAGCTCACCCTCCTCGCCCTGCCTATATATAGGACTCCCCGGAGCCCTTCGAGCACACCAGCAGACCTCCCATTCTCCCAGCTCTCTCCCCAACCACTCCCCGGAGCTCGAGCCGCTCTCATCACCTCCCTCTGCCACCATGGCCGCCACCCCCTCTAGCCTAAATTCGGTCCATACGAGCCCTCCCTCCTCGTTCTTTCACCACCACCAGCCTCCCCGGAGACCGGCGCTCCTCCCCACCACCTCACCCTCTCGCCGGAGCCCGTGTGGCCATGACCCCAAGGATTGGTCACGCCGCCCGATCCCTCTGCTCCGCGAGCCGTTGTCGCCCCGTCCCCTCTTTGGCGCTGTTGCTGCTCCAGGCGGGAGCGATGCACTGCTCCGTGTCCGCATGTGGCCTCCTCTTGGACGAAGACCACCGGAGCCGACCGGGCCGTCGCTGGCCATGCGCCCTCCCCTACCCTCCTCTGTTTCTATCAGGGCACGGCAAGGAGGAAGAAGGAGCCAGGCCAGGCGGGCCCCTCCTCCTCGCGGACACCACCTATCATCGACCAAGGTCCGGGCCACGTGAGATAAGTGGAAACACATTTCGTTTAATACGTTTTCGGTTAGTGAAAGCGTACTTTGGTCTTAGTTCGGTTGGCAATGCGTTTTCCATATGAGAAGGCGTATTTCATTTAACTACGGCTAGAAATACCTTTTCTCTGCTGAGAAGTCGTATTCAACTAAATGTGCTTTCTGTTTTTCAGCCCAGGGACCTGTTTGTGGACAAATCTTTACAGATTAGTCCCTGGACTTCGTCAGGCTATAACTTTTTGCCCGAGACTCCGATTGAGGTGAATCCAATGCCCACGTCTTCATCTCGTCGAGCCCGTTTTGTTCCCATAATTTTCACTATGATTTGACACACTAGAGATGACCATTTTGCCCTTGCCCTAATCAGTCCCCCTCCAAGAGTGAACCCTTTCTGGCGATTCTTTCCGTGGCTTCACCGCACTTCTTCCCGGAGCTTTCTTCATCCCCAGGAAAGCCACAACACCCACTTGCATGATGGCCATGCAGTAGCCATGGTTTTCAACTTGAACATTTAATAAATGTCTGCTTGTTTTGATACAGTTATCGTTGTTTCGGTGAAGCTTACGGATTTGTGTTCACCTTCATGCTATGTTTTTATGCACCTGGATGTCATGGACTAGTTGCTAGTATTTCTGTCATATATTATGCTTGATAGTAGTAGTACATGCTGGTAGCAGTGGTGTTCTTTCTGATGCATGTTTACCGTCTGTTATCAAGTATCGTGGCCATGCATGTTACTTTGCATCCAGTTGGTTATATGCTTACTTAGTAGTATTCTGGTTAAGTTCTTGCATGGTATTTCTTTATGATGCTAGTGGACATGCTATGCTCATGTGTAGTTGCTCGTCAGTATGCCATTCTCAGTTGGATGTATGCTTCATTGTTGTTGTGCTCGATGATTATGTTGCACCCACATGTTGATATCATGCTCACGCATTGTAGTTGCATCATGTTATTTTAATATGGCTCAGGTTATTGCATTCAAGTTTAACCGAATAATAATGAACTTGAAAAACTGTTGGCTGAGTCATGGTACCACCAGATCGAGCTGACCAGTGCAACCACATTTGCTTTTTATAGGAAGGTCCTAACTAGGTCTATTGTCATGCCTCTCACTGGTGCCTCCAATGAGGGAAGGTTATGGTCGCGCGCTACCCTGATCAGGTAGGCGGACATGAACCTTGTGTGCCTGTTGTTGTTGTATGGATCCTTGTCCCTGTTTGGGATCCTTTATGTTTTGCCACGACGATGGCCGTTGGTGTCTTTTGTAGACACGGGGCCACCCAGGACCTAGCCTAGAGGGGAGTTAGTCGGAGTGGCCGGGAGAGTGTCATGGGCAATAGATCAGTTTTGTCGGAACACCATTGGTCCACCCGAATGGGAGCGTGAGTCCATGGGTTCCGTTGTGTGGGTATAGTGTACTAACCTCTGCAGATTGTTTGTTCAAATCTATCGATAGCCGCGCGCGTGGATATGGGCCCAGTTTGTAGTCGGTCACACCATGGGTAAACAATAATAATAATGTGCTTAACAACAACCCTGGTTCGATGACGTGAAAGAGGTTGGTTGTGATCATGAGAGGATCACCGTGGAATCGAGGATACTGAGTTGTCTGATATTTGTGGAGTTATGCGAGAATCACGGGTAAAGGTCAAGCTCCTTGTGGTCATGTAATGATTACTACGGTATTGTTTATACCAAGCTTGATTGGATCCTGAGATGATTGTGTGTCAGTGATGGTAAGCTGATGTATGTGATGGTTATGAGGTAACCCAAGCAGAGTAAGTTGCTGCATGATGGTCATGTTGCATGTAGAATCGTCATGTTTATGTGCTTGTCATGCTCATAGTGTTCTAGTGGTATCATGTTCATCTTGTTCATGCTATGATAGATCTGATAGTATCATGTTAATCCTTGTTAACCTGTAATTGCCTTGTTGTTGTTTGTCTTGATTTCTCTTGGTTGCTGTGAGCTAGCAACTACATTCAATGTACTGACCTAGCGTGTCATGTGAGTTTGCAGGTCATGCCGTATTTGATTGCTTGTTTGCCATGGATTCCTTGTTTGCGAGCTAGGATAAGTGTTCCAGCCAGAGTCCCTGCGAAGTGGACTTCATCACCGTTGTCGTTGTTCCGCTGCTAGTAGTTATTCCGCTGCTAGAAGTTATTCCGATGCTTCATGTTGTTCGGCTGCTTACATAGAGCAACCATGGCAGGCGTAGTGTTGCCATGCCGATGTAATATCTTGTACGCATATAGATTGTAATAAAGAGTTGATTCGTTCTATGCTAAGCAGTGTCGTATTCCAGAAGACTTCTCCTCGATCTCTGGGCTGGAATACAGGGTGTTACGGTTTCCCTGAGCCGGGGTGCCACAGGCTTGGTATCAAAGCAGGTATGGCTATAGGACGCCCTAGCCTGCCCAGGTGGCGTCCTAGACCAGGCTCGGTATCAGAGCTGGTCCGAACTATTTTTAATCTCGAAATTTCGATGAACAGCATGCATTCTGTTGCCTCCCGATGAAGATGATGCATTCCGTTGCCTCCCCATGAACACGACGACGACGCAGTTTCTCCGTTCCGACCCAGCATGTACACGAGCCCTGGTCGTACGTATGCACAAGTAGGCGTTCGAGACCCCGCCCGTATGTACGTACGTGGCCGTATTTACTTTCTTGCACCCTGGCCGCTATACGTACGTGTACATGCTACGTGCGCGCCTCTACTATGACACATGCGCGCCTCTACATCGACCAGTATGTACGTACATGTTCGTGAACAGAATGACAATGCTACGTACTCTTCGACCAGGTGGGTCCCGACTGTCAGGCACTTCCTTGCGTGCGAAGATGTAGCTGGTGGGTCCCAGCAGTCATGGGGCGAATCGTTTTTTTCATAATATGGACGCACTTCCTTGCGTGCGAAGATGCAGCTGGTAGATCCCAGCAGTCAGGGGGAAACATTTTTTCATGAAATACGGTGGCCCGTCCGGTGGGTCCCTACTATCAGGTGGAGGAATCATTATTTTCCGCGTAATAAGGAGGCACTTCCTTGCTGCGGCCGTGGACCCAACTGTCAGCCTCTCCATGTATAGTACTCTTCCGATGGAAGTCGGTCGTTGACCACATTGACCATGCCGCGTCGAGAGCACCAAGGCGGTGGACGATGGCGAGGCCTAGGAAGGGGACGATGCGAAGTCGGGGAAGACGTGGTAGTGGATGCCCACGCGGAGAGGAGTATGAGGGTTCACTGGTTTGGCTGCGGTGTGAGGTTGTCATTGCCACAGAATAACAGGGGGTGTGGGTGAGTGGAGGGATGGTCTGGCCAGCGGTGGGAGTAGTAGGGGCAGTGAGGCCTCTGCGGCAGCACATCCGGCCACGGGAGGCAAGAGCATGTGGCATGACCGGCACTGCTTTGGGCGGATGGAGCAAGAAGACCAAAGGTTGAAGAAGCACTATTGTCGTTGGATGGTCATCGTACGGTCACTGGAGCTAGAATCGTTCATATTGACTAAGTTGACAAAGCCCTCCGTCCCCGTAAACTTAGTAGGCCCACAAGTCAGCCTCCCACTATGTTGGGTCCCAGCTAGCAGGGGGTATTCATTTTTTTGTGCGTAATAAGGAGGCACTTCCTTGCATGCGAAGATATAGCTGGTGGGTCCGAGCTATTAGCGGCGGGAACACTTTTTCGTGAAATACAGAGGCCCTTTGTCCCAGATGTCAGGTCGAGGAATCATTATTTTGCGCGTAATAAGGAGGCATTTCCTTGCGTGTGGTTGTGGACCCGATTGTCAGCCTCTCCACGTACAGTCCACTTCAGATACATGTCAGTCGTTGACCATGTTGACCACACCGCGCCGAGAGCACCAGGGCGGTGGACGACGGTGAGGCCTAGGGAGGGAATGACACGGAGCCAGGGAAGACTCAGCAGTTGTTTCCCATGTGGAGGGGAGTACGACTGTACGAGGGTTTATTGTTCGACTGTCGTCGCCGGAGAATAACAACAGGAGTGGGTGAGTAGAGGGATGGCTAGGCTAGCGATGGGAGTATGGTGGGGCGATGAGGCCTGCACGGCAGCACAGCCGGCCGCGGGAGGAGGCAGCAGGCAGTCCCGCTGGCGCTTGTTTGAGCGGCTGGAGCAGGAAGAGCAGAGATTGAAGTAGCACGATGGCTGTTGGATGGACATCCAACAGTCACTGCTTGTGCGTCAACGTTTTTTTTGGAAAGCCTCAAATCTGAGGAAATCAGCATAGAGCCCATCTGCCATTCTTTCTAATAATTTATGGCCCATTTGCTAATTCTTAAGGGTTTTTTTGGAGCCCATATTCTTTTTATTAGCATTACAGCCCATATTTTGGCCACGGTTAAAAAATTATACGAAATTTTGCATATTTTGGTGCGGTCCGAACTATTTTTAATCCCGAAATTTTGAGTCACATTCAAACTGATTTTAAAAATAAATGTATATCAATATAAAAGCCAACAAATTGTCCACGCATAAAAATCAATGCAATTTAAAATCTCGAAATGAAGAAAAAGAAATTTGAAACTAATTGTCGGTTTGATGTGTTTTAAAATTTACAGCCCATTTCTCATTACTGATAAGCCATTTTCTCGGCCAGCCGAATGAAGCTCTCCTCGTCTTAAAAGATTTGCAGCCCAACAGGCCTGACAAAGTGACTTACTTGACAAATCACAAAGAAAACTGGGCTAGCCATTTTTAGAAAGAAAGAAAAACTACTGGGTTGGTCTGTGGTAAACATAAAAGAAAAGGTTGTCTAGACAGGCCAGAATGCCCCGCACAGCCAAGTTGACACCCTGCTTCCGTCTCAAAAACAAATTAGATAAATGCCACTCCAATTATGGCAATTGATAAAAATGGCACTGCAATTTCTAAACTTTGAAAAATGCCACTGCAATGTTTGCAAACTTTGAAAAATGCCATTGCAATTTGCAAACTTTGAGAAACGCCACTCCAGACTTTAGAAAATGCCACTGGAAATGGCATGAAATGACATTTTTCAAAGTTTGAAACCTGCAGTAGCATTTCTTGGAATCACCAGATTTGGAGTGGCATTTATCAAATTAACCCAAAACAAAAATAACTGGGCGAGTTGCTCGGTCCCTGGTGTCAGCCGCGCGTTCTGCAATTCTCTCATTTATTGACTACATTGACAATGGCATGTGACCCAGATGTCAGTAATCCATTAGGAGGAGCCATTGTTTTATTGGCTCGAAATAAGGAGGCACTTGCTTGCGTACTGCCATGACCTTGGTGGGTCCCTGCTGTCATCCTCTCCACGTACAATCATCTCCTAATTGTGTACGCGTCAACCTAGTAGGCCCACAAGTCAGCTTCTAAACCCGTGGCGGACAAATACAACCCATTTAAAAAATAACAGCCCATTCCATACGTTCAAACGGAAAGTTCAACATCCAGAGCAAAGTAACAGGTCTGATCCAGATATAGAGTACTGAACTTCCACGTTGACAACCATCATAGCCAAGTTAACTATCTACTCCCACTAATACTCTAGTAACGTACAAGTACTAACTTACTCTTAGCTAACTAGACGATGTCGGCCGCCATCTGCGGTACACGCTAAAAGCCGGCACTGGCGTCCTCCGTCTCGCCTCGCACTTGCCAGAGGTGAGACAGGGCGCGTTGCTCACGCGCGTTGGCTCTTTCCGTGCTGTCGTGGTCCACCAAAGCTTCGGCTTCTAAGCGGGAAACCCACTTGACGAGCTGGTAGTAAAGTTTGGCGTCGTGAACGCGTGCGTGCCGGACAGCCTCCAGGGCCATTTGCCGGGCACCAGCCTCCACGTAGTTGGACTAGTTACAGGCGCTCTGCTCGTGACTCAGAGCGTCAGTGCGCTTCTGCTCCATGTCCCGCTGACGGCTCAAATCGGTGATACGCTGCTCCTCCGCCAGGCAGTCGCGCTCCAACAACTCCTCATACTTCGCATTGCCATCTAAAGACCGATAGAATGCCTCCTCCCTCTATCTGCCTTCCGGTGAAAAACCGAACACTAGTTCCGGCGGTGACCGCCTCTGCGTCGCCTATCGCGGATGGGCAGGGGCATGGCGGACGTGAAGAGAACGAGGATAAGTGGCGAGCAACATCGGGCCGGTGGGGGCTTATGAGGATAGGGAGAGTTGGGTGATGGTGCCACCGGAGAAGGCCGGGAAACAATAATTATATGCGGAAAGGGACGAGGATCCCCTGCCGTGGCCTATCCTACCTTTGAGTCACTGATACATGGGTCCCACAGAGCATGGGGCCCACCTGTCAGTGACTCAATGGCAGGGTATGGCAGGGATTACAAAGTTAGAGGATCCACGTCCGGCGGAAGGTAGGCAAACCAGCGTGTCGCGGGAAACGCGACGATCATCGCGGTCAATGGAATTCAATGCATAAGCAGGTTGGTGAGACTTTTGAATTAAGCCCTGCAAACCGGAAAGGAGGTAGTACGTGTGTGATCCGCTAGTTATTCGTGTAGGATCGAGTAGGTCATTTTTTGAATTGAGCCCCGCAAACCGGAAAGGAGGTAGTACGTGCGTGATCCGCTATTTATCCGTGTAGGATCGAGTAGGTCGGATAGTGTACGTGTAGGATCGAGTAGGTTGGATGGTGTACGTGTACGATCGCTTAGCTGATGAACGTTCGCTGGGAGATAAGGCATTTGCGAACATTTTTGCTGGCAGTTTCTTCAGATTCGCATGGCATTTTCTTCAGAGCAGCTTGTCAGTTTCTTCAGAGGTAGGCATTTTCATTCAAAAAACTACCACTAGAGATCTTGCATCGCAACTAAAACTGCCAGGAGCGCATTAGTAGGCTAGCTAGTGATCGATCAGTAACTTTTAAACACTGAGCAAACTGAAATAAGGAACTGTTAGTAACTTGTAAACACTGAGAACACGGAAATAAGGATCATGTTGTGCACAACAGTAAGAGCTGATCCGTACGAAATGTTCACACGAGACTACCAGGCCTGCCATTGTAATATGTTCACATTAGTAGCCCAAATTCGAAACCAACTAGTACGATTCCCATACATAAGATCAACATGTTAATGCATCTCAGTGATTCACAGATCATATACAAATATGTAGCTCCAAAAGCAAAGATCTAGAAGAAACATATGTTCTTCCTACTAACATGGATGCTTCTCTTGGCCAACATTTAGAGTGAAATACAAATTTGTTTGTGAATTCTACAATTCCTCTTGCAAACGTAAGTGGTTTCACCAACAACTGGAACCATGAGAATAAACCACACATGATGGAGGAACATCCACTGCAATATGATTTGGTCTTCTCTCGATCACACGGCAAGACTATTTTTGGAATACAAACTTTAACTTAGGCAAAATGATGCCCATTGTATAATCAGACCAAAGCAATGAAACACCTAGTGTTGGCCAATAAATAGTACAGTACTACTTTTCTGCAGTCCATGAAGTGACTATCCAATCTTTCTGTGTCTATTTTCAAATGGCACTGTATGCAGTGACTATACTATTCTCTTATGCAGTTCAACCAAAATTGCGGTCACTTTGTTTGTTTGCCAAATATCAATGGCCAGACATCTCTGTCTGCACAAATATCAAGCAGCTAGTAAACATATACCCCACCTTGTATTTTCGGCTTAAACACGTCTCTTCCGCTTAGCATCTGTCATGTTTTGCATTGGACAATTTGATACAGTCATGTTTTGCCCTGGACAATTTCGTACTGAATTGATTTACTGGTTCAAAGCAGAAATATAGCGCCTATTCTTCATCAGACCAAGGATATCTATGTTCATAGTGATGGAAGAGGTGAAATCGATACAAACGAAATTGAGCATCCAATCATTGAATCTTGTCCTGCACCTCCAATGTAGGTCCACCCTGCCAATAAATTCACATGCAAACCACTAGTATTACTATCTAATGACAGTACAAAAAGAGTAGCAAGATAGTAGCAAACCATGTACCTACATAATGAACAGCTCATAGTGCCACCAATTGGATATAAAGGTTTGGAAGAAATCATGCTCCTAATGTTGTACCATTTGGACTTTTTGTGCAGTTCCACTAAAATCGAGCATCCCTGTTTGCATAGATATTGAAAGTGTGACTACTATAAAAGTGGCAGTAGTTGAAGCATAGACTCACAAATATAAGCATTCCAATTTCTTAATGGGAAAAGGTAGCAAGACTGTTTCTAACCACCTGTTTGAAGGAATAAATAAGGTAACAGCGGCTAATGTCAGGAAGGCATACATAGTTTTTTTCTGAAAAATTGAGCCATTCCTGACATTTCCTCTTCTTTTAAGCATATTTTGTGCAGTTCAACTAAAACAAAATGCCATCACCGCCTTGACAATTAAGTGACATTGTACAAAAGGAAATGACTTAACATTACATCATGATGTCAGGTATGTAGTCGACAGGCATTAGAGACAAACATACAGACCTCCTCAGATAACATAATGAACATTAATTTTAACAAAGGTGTGACTAGCTTTACCGGGATAATTTGAGTGAACTCCACACCCTATCTTCCTTAATATAAGACATTTTTGTAGTTCAATTTAAAGTAGCCAAACGTCTAGTATTTAGAAAAACAAGTAGTAGCTTTCTTGAGCACATATCTGGGAAAGCTTGCCACACTTTATATATGTCCATACGCTAATGCAACACCATTCGAATAGTCCAAATATACACTAGTCCAGTGGCTAGTGCAATAGTAGAGTAGTTATTTTATTATAGGGTACAGTACAATGGTTTTACTGAACAGATTTCCATAAGCTCTAGCGCTGGAAGATTTTTATAAGAATTAACAATACAAAATGTAAAGGTAACAAGTTTCAGCATTGGTATACTAGCTGTGCAAGAACATTAAACCAAATACAAAAGTCTGAAGGTAACTAGCATTATTAACTAATAAGAGTATAAAAATTGCAAACCATGTACCTTCAAGGTAAATATCATTTCGAACTCAAGGGGACCTAAAAATTGCTATCCCAATCTTGATAATCGGTCAAACATAAAAACTTGATCGAACGAATCAAGAGAACGGCCGGAGGAGGAGGTGCCCACTCTTGACCTTTCCTCTTGACACTGTACAAAAAATTGACTTATCTCATGAAAGTGGGGTATGTAATCTATAAGCATTAACAGTGCAAAAATCTGAAGGTAGTAATAAGATTCATCGTTGGTATACTGGTTGTGCAACAGCATTAGAATGCCTTAGCTGAAAACTTTTTAATACATCCACAATCAACACCTAACCCTGAAATAATCCAGTGACATTAAATGGCATTGCTTAAATTTATCGATGGCATCAAAATGAGTGTGGCATTAGTTAAATGTGGCATCACTTTAGCAATAGCATTGCTTGACTTGACTGTTGGCGTTATACTAACAGCAAAAAAAGTGGCAATAAGAGCATGGGAGGACAATTCGTACAGTGGGCGCACCAGTACGATGTACCTCCACGGACGCATAGAGTTGTGAGGGAGGTATGGTTGCCCAAAGCAACAAATATCCAGGAAGCATATGTGATTACGTCCCATTTTTGTTCTCTTTATCCACCTTTTTCCTATGTGAGGACAACAAACCGATCGACCTGGTCATTCTCTATTGCATTGTCATGCCTTTCTACCCTACTTCAACCAAGAGACACGAGACTCGTTCCTTAGCTACTGATTTTCCCCTTTTCAACCTAGATGTGGGTTCGATGCCTACTTTGTTGGACAGTACAATATCCCTTCCTTTCCTTATTCAACCCAGACATGGATTAGTCTGCATGAAGTAGGGTTTCCTTTAATAGTGCAAATTAAGGTTTTCGTCTGCATGACAAGCAGAGCAGAGGATAGCAAATTGGGAAGATGGTGGAGTGGACAAAGATCCACATGCAGCAACATGGCAGATGGGGCAATAGAACAAGGGTATGGTTCGAAAAGAGGCAGCATACCTGAGGGTCGGCGGGAAGTGGCTTCGCTCGTGGTCGTCGTCCTCCGCACATACTACGGCAGCGAGCTTGGGGACGGAGGCCATCCCGCGCGGGCACTAGGTCTTAGAGGACGGCCTTGTCATTAGTGCGTGACCTCGCTCGCCAATGATGAGTGCGTCAACACTGCACATCCTTTTCTTCCCCGGCAGATCTGTGACCACCGGTGAGGAGGGAGAGAGAGGTCGTCTTTTTAGATCTGGAGAGAGGGTGATAGTGTGAGAAGCAAGTGGGCAGCCCTTAGCAAGAAAGCGCTGAAGCTCCAGCCTATATATCTTTTTTGTAGTACTAGTACTAGAGGTGGAGTAGTGGTAGAGTAGTTTATATTTTCTCTGCATATAGTACCAGTTAGTTGTGCTTCAAAATTGAACGGCACGTCATTAAAAAAATAAAGTCGAGAAATAATGCGGCACTTCGGGCCAACGCGGCCAAATTGCATTTTGCACGAGAAATGACAAACCATGTTTCGTTGACATGTGGTCCCGTTCCAACATGTCAGTGAGACAACGATGAGTCCTTTTGTACAATTCCCGAATGGACGTCTATGTAGGTCGGGGCGCCTCTTCGTGTACCGTGGCAACCGTCCACCGCCTCTTCGCCTTCCCTCTCGATTTGGAACTGCTGTCGCACGCTCTTCCTCCCTCCTCCATTTGCCTTCACCCTTCCTTCTGCCATTGTTGGATCGTCTTCTCCATGGAGGGAACAAGCCAGAAACGACTCTGTTATTCTTGCCCCGGTCTGAAAGATGACGTGGTGGAGGAACTCATTGATCGGTGTGACGTCATCACCTTGGCTAGCATGGCAGGTTCATTCAAGACCATTCTCGAATCAACTAATAACATCATTACAAGGAACCCAAGGGTCCAGGAGCGGTTTGATCTCCCTTATCTTCTTCACTATAAGCATGTTCGCATGGGTGCGGACGACGGAGGCCTCGCCTTGTGCAAGTTGATGCCGCTTGATAAAAATACGTGTGATGTCAAGATGCCATTGCCTAAGGGTAAGACCTAGGCTGGCGCAAATGGAGATTGGGTTGTTTATATTGGGTACAATTGCGAGTGGGAACTTGTGAATGTGTACACTCATCAGCGGATTCCATTTCCAAAAATCTCAGAGTGCCCTAAGGTTGAGCACACACATGATCTACGTACATTCAAATACGATCATGGTGGTTGTCGTCTATGGAAGATAGCAATTTGTCAAGTTCCCAACCGCTCTTGGGATTACAAGAACTATGAAGTTGTTGCTATTTTTGACAAGCTTGTTGTCGTCGTTACTGCTTCCATGGCTCGTCCATAGCCATTGCTCAAAGATCAATTTCTATACACGGATGAGTACTGTGATGCAATTGCATATGAGCGTCTTGTGTTTGCTGACACCACTTGTCGGTGTCAAACCGGCGGATCTCGGGTAGGGGGTCCCGAACTGTGCGTCTAGGCGGATGGTAACAGGAGACAAGGGACACGATGTTTTACACAGGTTCGGGCCCTCTTGATGGAGGTAAAACCCTACGTCCTGCTTGATTAATATTGATGATGTGTGTTACAAGAGTGGATCTACCACGAGATCAAGGAGGCTAAACCCTAGAAGCTAGCCTATGGTATGATTGTTGTTCGTCCTACGGACTAAAGCCATCCGGTTTATATAGACACCGGAGAGGGCTAGGGTTACACAGAGTCGGCTACAATGGTAGGAAATCTACATATCCGTATCGCCAAGCTTGCCTTCCACGCCAAGGAAAGTCCCATCCGGACATGGGACGAAGTCTTCAATCTTGTATCTTCATAGTCTTGGAGTCCGGCCGATGATGATAGTTCGGCTATCCGGACACCCCCTAGTCAGGAACTCCCTCAGTAGCCCCTGAACCAGGCTTCAATGACGACGAGTCCGGCGCGCATGTTGTCTTCGGCATTGCAAGGCGGGTTCTTCCTCCGAATAATTTGTAGAACATTGTGAACACCAGGATAGTGTCCGGCTCTGCAAAAATAAATTCCACGTACCATCGTAGAGAGAATAATATTACACAAGTTCAATATGCTGACGTATTTTGTGGCGTGACATCACACCATTACCAAGCCTTTACTCGAATTGTTTTTATTGTATCACCTCAGCGCATTTAGCGAGGCGGTTTCCTTGGCACGTCTTGTCGAAGCAGAGATCGTGTTCCCCTTATTCCAGGATTCCCATCAATACGGACGTAGGTAACCCAACCGCGCCATTGATTGTGACGCTTGGGAGATAAGCGAGTTTTACCAGGCCGGTGGGGACACATGTTTTTGTCTGCCCATATAAGGGGATAAAGATCCAACCCTTTTACCTGCGCCTTCTTCCTCCTTGGCTTATCCATCTCCGTGAACTCGAGCTCCAGCGCCCAAGTCTGCACTTCTCACCTCAACCTTCTCCAACTATGTCCGGAGCGGGAGGCAAGTGGATGGCCTCCTCCGTCACGGAGGGGCAGATCCAGAAGTTGCGCGATGCCGGATATTTGTCCAGCGACATCGCGCACCGGCTCCCCGACGAGGGAGAGCTCATCCCCACCCCCAGGCCCCATGAGAGGGTAGTATTTCTTCCCCATTTCCTCCGCGGACTGGGCTTCCCACTTCATCCCTTTGTCCGGGGGCTCATGTTCTACTACGGCCTAGATTTCCATGATCTGGCCCCGAATTTCATCCTCAACATCTCGGCGTTTATCGTCGTGTGCGAGGCCTTCCTCTGCATCTAGCCCCACTTCGGCTTGTGGCTCAAGACCTTCAGTGTCAAGCCGAAGGTTGTGAAGGGTAGCCAAGCGGAGTGCGGAGGCGCCATGGTGGGCAGGATGTCCCACATTACGTGGCTGGAGGGCACTTTCGTGGAAACCATCAAGGGGTGGCAATCGGGGTGGTTCTACATCACCGAGCCGCGTGACCCTGATTGGGCAGCGGCCCTCGAATTCAGATCCGGCATCCCTACACGGCTCACCTCCTGGAAAGAGAGTGGCCGGATCTGGGGGGATTCGGAGGAGCTGACCGGACTCCAAGCCTGTATCCAGAAGCTGGTGGACAAGAAGCTCAAGCTTGTCAATGTAGTCCAGGTCATGCTCATCCGCAGGATTCTCCCGTGCCAACGACGGGGCCTCAACATGTGGGAGTTCGATCCGGCGCAGCACCATACTCTGAGCGGGCTCTTCGACACTACGTACGAAGATGTCTGGAAGGTGCTGTTCAAAGGCGCCGAGGCTCCCGCATCCGCTACCGAAGATCGCGGATTCCGCTCGCAGCGTCCAGCTGACGAGGTAAGTGATTTCACCACTTGTTTTCCATAGTTTGACTCTATGCGGGATCTAAACTCCCTTTACCTTTGACATGACTGGCTGGCGAAGGCCGAACGGACTATCTGTCCGGCCCCATTGCCAGAGGACCCAGCGGACGCCCGCCTAACGGGGCTGCTGGCTCCGGCACCCCACGTGTTGCCGGAGAATAAGGCCAAGAAGAAGCCCACGGGGACTCGGAAGAGTTCCCGTTTTCAGGTGCTATCGGATGATGAATCCGAGGCCGACTCCTCCCACCAAGGCCAGGAGGAGAAGAAGAAAGCCTCTCCCCCAGCGGGCGAAGGGAAGAAAAGGAAGGCCTCCCCAACAAGGGAGGCCGAGGGGTCCAAGAAGGGAAAAACTCTTCCCCCGGACTGCTCCGCCAACGCCAGTGACGACGACGAGGACTGGCCTCCAAGGGCCAAGCCCCTAGCGAGATCGTAAGTATCCCGACTCCTGAATAACTTCAAGGTTTGTCTTTTTCGCCACATAATGTCTTTCTAATGCCGCACACAACCCTGCAGTCCGCCCAAGGATGATCTTCCCGCTTCGTCGAGCGGGTCCTTAGGTGCGTCGGATATGGATTCTCTTCCGACTGCCTCCACCCCCCGTGCCGCGGACGATGCCGAGGTGGGATCCCAGGAGGGGACCTACCAGGAGGAGGAGGCTCCGGAGGTGTCACAGGACAACCTCCCGGACTTTGCACCGGACTCGGCCCCGGAACCCACAGTGGCTCCAGAGTCCGGCAGTCGACCCCTTCGCAAGAAGGGCAAGACCGTGACGCCGGCTGCCTCCATCCAACCGGAGGCGCCGGATAACTTGCAGGAGGCTCTCAACGGCGCCTCCATCGAAGAGGAACACCGCACTGTTATGAGTGCGGTGATTCAGAAGGTGCAGCTCGCCAAGAGCAGGCTGACTGAAGCCTGCCGCAGCCTTCTAACAGGCTTTGAGGTAAGAATTTCGATATTTATAAAATGGTACCGCATAGACAGTAGACCCTGATGCTCGGTTCGGTGTTCGGAAAGAAAAGCCGGACTGAGGATCTAAAAAGATATACGCAGGAGTCATAAAAAATATGTCAATATGGGATTGCAGGCTGCGCTGCTGACCTCTGCCGCACTGACTGCGGAGGTCAATACTTTGAAGGAAAACCTCGAGCGGTCCGAGAACGAGCTCGGCCGTGCCAAGAAGCAGCTCGAGGACAAGGAAGGTGAGTAACACCTTATTAAAATTGTACCTTACAGAAAAGGATTTTGGTTGCAAAAAGAATGACAAGGATAACGTGGGTATTGCAGGGGCCACTAACGAGGTGGAGACCCTGAAAGAGGCGGTGGCCGCGGCCGAACGAAATGCGGCCGCAGAGCGCACCGAGCGAGAGAAACAGGAGGCGCGGGTGGCGGAGGTACAGCAAGAGCTCCAGGATCTCGTGAAAAACATGAGAGCCTAGAGCATGACTCGAAGACTCGAGAGTCTGAGCTTGCAACGGCTCTTGAGAGTGCCAAAGCCGCTAAGGCTGAAGCCTACAAGGCCCTCCAGGAGATTGAGGCGGTGAAGAAAATAGCAGCGGGTAAGGCATTTTTCATGCAAAGTAAGCATGTGAGTGTTAATTACCTGTTGCTTACCCGAATTTGGAGCTCTCCAGGAGCTTTCGCAGATCTTCCTCGCAGCGTGTCCGATGCTGCCGCATTCTACCGGGCCGAGGAGGGGACCTCGACGGAGAAGGTCTTCTGGTCTCAGTATGCTGAGGCCGGACATCTGGTGCCCCTTAGCGACCAGCTGAAGCAGCTGGTCGAGCTGCACATGGCGGCCGAACAGGCCATGAAGGGCCTCATAGTTCGGCTGTGGCCTAAGGAGGCCATGCCACGGAGCTACTTCGGCCTGGTGCAGCGGCTGGTGGATGCGTGCCCGTGGGTTGAAGTCATCAAGCACTCCGCCTGTATTGAGGGTGCCCGTCGGGCCCTTGCCCGCGCAAAGGTGCACTGGGGCAAGATGGATGCCCAGAAGTTTGTGACGGACCCGCCACCAGAGGGCAAGGAGCATCGCACGCCCGAGATGTATTTTAAGAGTATGCTGAAGGGCACCCGCACTATTGTGGGGGAGTGCTCCAAAGATGTAATTTTTGAGTAGACTCGCATTTTGTTATCGTGTGCGCTGAAAATTTAGTTCATATGCGCTAAGCAACGCTTGTTAATTTAAAATATTACCTTCTGTGTGGTTGTTTATCAAATCTGAGAGATGGCAAGTCGTCGGCTTCAACCCCCATGCCATGAGTGCTGGGCTGTTCGGGATAAACTTGAGCACTCTTGTTCCCATTTTTGGGTCCATCTAGGGAGGCGCTCAACACAGCGAACAAGGCAACCGGACTTATAATGCTTGAACACTCTCACTTAGCCATAGAATTCTATAATTTTAAATTTCGGCGAAGCCCCTAGTCTTCAGAAGGCCGAATTTGGGGCGCTATCCACGCCTGGGCCAGACAAGATCCGGCTCCTCGCTCTAAGCGGCATAAGTCTTTAAGGACTCGCAAAAACCTCTCGAATAGCGACCGTCTCTCGCCTCATCATGACGGTCAGTTTTAGCTTTCTCCACTGAGGCGTTAACCCAGCTCAACTGGGGCGCAATCGCAGTGGTTCTCCCAGTGCTACCTTAGCCAATACAACGGAACGTAAGGTACCAAAACATGGGAGCCGGGCAAACCCAGCTATTGACCCAAGACATGATTCGGAGCCGATGCATATAATGCTATAAGTTTGGGGTGCCGCACTTGTGAAAGTGTTCGGACTTACCACACCATGATGCGGGAAACATAAGCCCCTGGTGTGTTTTAACCGTACCAAAGTGTACGGATGCGACATGTCGTAAATGAACATATGTATAAAAAGGAAATGCAATTATAAGCAAAAAGGTGCTGCATTGTTTTATTCAATAAGTGCTGCTATGAATGCAGAATGATACAAATAGTGCGATAAGCAAGGGATGGGACTGTTAAACATGTCCCCCTCCAGGGGTAGGCTGTGGATTGGTGTAGAAAAATGCTCGTAATGGAGACCACCTGTATATTCGTTGTAGCCTTTATCCTTCCCTGGCTGTTGCATCGTGAGTTCGGCAGGTCTGCTGCTGGACAGGGCCTCTGACGAACGGAGTCCTGTGGGTAAAAAATAAAAGGTAAAAAGAAAAAAGAACAACACACTTGAGAGCCCCTGGTGTGGTTGAGCCGCAGTCTGGGCTTATCGTGGTCGTGCCCCTCTCCCCGTGCCCATGGTATCTTCAGAGCGTAATGGTGTACGCGAAGGACCTATTTCGATGTTTTGCAGGGGCTGGGGTTGGGGCCGCACTGCTACACGTGCTCGGAACGTGCCAGGTGGTCTTGTTGTAGGTTTCTCTGGGCGCGCTTAGCTATGTCCGGCCGCTTAACGGCCGGACTCGAGAATTGCCTTAAGAGGCTGCATTCTACTTCTGCCGCGAGAGCCGCTGTATGTTCCTCCGTTCGGAGAGAACGTTCAGTGTTTCCTTGACCATGATGACTCCTCGAGGGCCTGGCATCTTGAGCTTGAGATATGCATAGTGCGGCACCGCGTTGAACTTTGCAAACGCGGTACGTCCGAGCAAGGCATGATAGCCGCTGTGGAACGGGACTATGTTGAAGATTAACTCCTCGCTTCAGAAGTTATTCGGGGATCCGAAGACCACTTCCAGTGTAACTGAGCCTGTACAATTGGCTTCTACACCTGGCATGACGCCTTTAAATGTCGTCTTGGTAGGTTTAATCCTTGAGGGGTCTATGCCCATTTTGCACACTGTATCCTGATAAAGCAGGTTCAGGCTGCTGCCGCCGTCCATCAGGCCTCTGGTGAGGTGAAATCCATCGAAGATTGGGTCTAGGACCAATGCGGCGAATCCGCCGTGGCGGATGCTGGTGGGGTGGTCCCTTCGGTCAAAAGTGATCGGGCAGGAGGACCATGGATTGAACTTCGGGGCAACAGGCTCCATCGCGTATACATCCCTTAGCGCACGCTTCCGCTCCCTTTTGGGTATGTGTGTTGCGTATATCATGTTCACCGTCCGCACCTGTGGGGGGAAACCCTTCTGTCCTCTATTGTTCGGCGGTCGGGTCTCTTCCTCGTCATCGCTATGCAGCCCCTTGTCATTGTTTTCGGCAATTAGCTTGCCTGCCTGCTTGAATACCCAACAGTCCCTATTGGTGTGGTTAGCTGGCTTTTCGGGGGTGTCGTGTATCTGGCACAAGCGGTCGAGTATTCGGTCCAAATTGGACGGACCCGGAGCAGTTCTTTTGAATGGCTTTTTCCGTTGACCGGGTTTAGAGCCTCTGAATCCGGCATTGACTGTCGTATCCTCACTATTGTCGCCGTTGATGCGGCGTTTGCTTTTGTTACGACGCGACCTGCCATTTCGGTCCTTGAAATCCGGACTGCCAGAATTTTTGCTGAGGTTGTTGCTGTGTGCTAGCCAGCTGTCCTCACCCGCGCAGAAGCGGGTCATGAGTGATGTAAGGACTGCCATGGATTTCGGCTTTTCCTGTCCCAGGTACCGGGCAAGCCACTCGTCGCGGATGTTATGCTTGAAGGCCGCGAGGGCCTCCGCATCCGGACAGTTGACGATTTGGTTTTTCTTGGTTAAGAACCGTGTCCAGAATTGTCTGTCCGATTCGTCTGGCTGCTGAATTATGTGGCTTAGGTCATCAGCGTCTGGTGGTCGTACATACGTGCCTTGGAAGTTATCGAGGAATGCGGCTTCCAGGTCTTCCCAACTCCCAATTGACTCTGCTGGCAAGCTGTTAAGCCAATGCCGAGCTGGTCCTTTAAGCTTGAGGGGGAGATATTTGATGGCGTGAAGATCGTCACCGCGGGCCATGTGGATGTGAAGAAGATAGTCTTTGATCCAAACCGCAGGGTCTGTTGTGCCATCGTAAGATTCGATATTCACGGGTTTAAACCCTTCGGGGATTTGATGATCCATTACTTCATCTGTGAAGCATAGTGGGTGTGCGGCGCCTCTGTACTGGGCGATATCACGACGGAGCTCAAAAGAACTTTGTCTGTTTTGTTCGGCCCGGCCGGACTTACTGTGTCTGGCGCGACGATTGTCATCACGTACCGTGGGCGCCCACACGGTCACAAGATCGATCTTGATTGTCTTGCCTTATCCTCCAATATATCTCGCAAGTCCGGAGCGTTCCCCTGTGGCCTTGTGCTTTTCGAGCGATGCCGGGGTACGGGTCTAGTGGAGGGCCTAGAGGCCTCTCTATCGCGACCACGGGGTGGTCGGTCATCCATATTGTCTCCTGGTGATGCGGGTTCATACGCTTCCTCCTCTAATCGGGGGAGCAGCTTGTGCTTAGGGTAGCTTTTGGAGGGGCGTTCGAGCTCATGCTCTTCGGCCGCGAGGACTTCAGTCCATCTGTCGGCTAGCAGATCTTGATCAGCTTTAAGCTGTTGCTGCTTTTTCTTGAGGTTGTTCTCCGTGGCCATAAGCCTGCATTTAAAACGCTCTTGTTCGACGGGATCCTCAGGCACGACGAATTCATCGTCGTCGAGGCTTGCCTCGTCTCCGGAGGGAGGCATATAATCCTCTACCTCTTCTTATGCCGCTCTCTCATGAGAGCTGGCGTCTCCGTCCTCCTGCGCTGCATCTTGCTGGAGTGGGTTGTCTTCGGCACCGTCCGGTGTATTATTATCTCCGGTGCCGGAGTCTTCATTCTTGCTGTGGCGGGATTTAGAGCGGCGCCGCTGACGCCGGCGCTTGGGCTGCTTCTTGGAGGGGTCATCCTCCGCTGTTTCTTCGCCATTCCCATCTTTTGGGATATCCACCATGTATATGTCATATGATGAGGTGGCTTTCTAGTGCCCAGTAGGCGCTGGTGCTTGGTCGTCTCCGGCATCTTCATTCATACCGTCGATGTCTTCAGAGTCATAGTCTAGCATGTCGGTTAGATCATCGACAGCGGCTACCAAGTGGGTGGTGGGTGGGCTTTGAATTTCTTTGTCATCCGCATCCCAACCGTCCTGACCGCAGTCCGGCCAGGGCTCTCCTGATAACGAGAGATACTTTAGCAAACTCAAGATGTCGCCAAAAGGTGAGTGTTGAAAGATGTCCGCTGTGGTGAACTCCATGATCGGCGCCCAATCGGATTCGATCGGAGGGGGCGCGGGAGGTTCGGAGTCCGGAAAGGAGTCCGGCACCTTGGAGTCACGAGCTTCATGAGGGACAAGGTCATTGTTCGGCTCTATCACCGTAGAGGTTGCAGCCCCCGAGGCGGTGTCTAGCCATCCGTCCTCGATCTGCGCAGCCAGCTCCGAATTGAAGATCGGAGCGGGTTCGAGTGCGGCCCCCAGGGTACTGTCCGGTTGCAGAGCTAAATCATGCTCGCCGTGACAGTGCGGCACGCTCGGCTGTGGCTCGAATCCATCGAGGATCAAGTCCCCGTGGATGTCAGCCGTGAAGTTCAAACTTCCAAATCTGACCTGACAGCCAGGGGCATAGCTTTCGATCTGCTCCAGACGGCCAAGCGAGTTGGCCCGCAGTGCGAAGCCGCCGAATACGAAGATCTGTCCGGGGAGAAAGGTCTCACCCTGGACTGCGTCGTTGATGATGGTCGAAGAAGCCATCGAGCCTATCGGTGACAACACAAAGGAACTCTCAATGAAAGCACCAATGTCGGTGTCAAAACCGGCGGATCTCGGGTAGGGGGTCCCGAACTGTGCGTCTAGGCGGATGGTAACAGGAGACAAGGGACACGATGTTTTACCCAGGTTTGGGCCCTCTTGATGGAGGTAAAACCCTACGTCCTGCTTGATTAATATTGATGATGTGTGTTACAAGAGTAGATCTACCACGAGATCAAGGAGGCTAAACCCTAGAAGCTAGCCTATGGTATGATTGTTGTTCGTCCTACGGACTAAAGCCATCCGGTTTTTATAGACACCGGAGAGGGCTAGGGTTACACAGAGTCGGTTATAATGGTAGGAAATCTACATATCCGTATCGCCAAGCTTGCCTTCCACGCCAAGGAAAGTCCCATCTGGACACGGGACGAAGTCTTCAATCTTGTATCTTCATAGTCTTGGAGTCCGGCCGATGATGATAGTTCGGCTATCCGGACACCCCCTAGTCCGGAACTCCCTCACCACTCGTGGCACTGTTTTTGCATGGCATCCTCGTGGTTTTGGTACGTTTGTCTTCCACTGTAATTATAATTGTTTCATCCACATGCATGCGGGTTAGCAAGTTTCCCTTTACTAATTAACCTTCTTGTGTTTCCAAGGTCCTGTGAACATTCCACCACCTATACTTGAAAAAAAATTATAACCAAGGGGGAGATGACGATGGTGATGATCACGGGCATGAGGACGAGTAGAACTTATATACTCAGTGGCGCCTGGCAACTAATTCCAATGGATCACCTCTACTTGTCTGTATACAGTGCACTGAGATTGTTACTACTGAGGGAGCACGTGTTGTCTCCCATGGCCGCCCTCTCCGGACCTATTCCAACACCCGTTTCAGCGTATTCGGGATGGATACTAGTGTGCTAGCGCCAAAACCTTCTCCCTGGTTTAGTATTGATAGTCTTGGAGAAAACTCGCTCTTCCTTGGACCATACTATCCAATGATGGTGAAAGGCGATTCAGCTGTTGTTGACCCAATGTTACTACCATTTATGAGAAGCAACTGTATCTATACGTCAAACATTGCGGTGGTTCCCTACCCTGGTCCTGATATATGCCGCTTCAGCCTGGATTATCAGTCCTACGTTGCTCTCATTATTGACAATAGTTGGCCCTTCCCAGAGCACCTATGGTTCAAAGCAAGCATTTCCAACGCCTAGGATTGATTGAGATGAAGTTCATTTCATTGCTTGTTATTTGTTGTGTGATGAACACTTCAGTATTTGTAGAATGTTTTGTTGTAAATAATCTATAATCCAACATGTATCCTCGTTGTCGTTGTGTGTTGACGACTTGTTGTATGTAATGAATGGTACATTTGCAAATGCATGTCATAAACTCAATTTATGAATGGTTTTCGAGTCACTTCTTGGAGTGTGAGTACCATACTAGTATAGCCAGCATCCAGTTAGTATATGAAGTTGCCACATCACATAGAACCAACCTAATATTGGAGTATGCTAGCCCTCCACCGGCGTGCTGCTTCAAATGGCAGACGAAGTGAGAGGTCGCGTCACCTTGTGTCTAGATCTGAGATGCCACGTGTACCGGATGAATGACTCCAAGTTCAACCACCGTGATGCTTGGTGTGAGCCGAGGAACACTGTTGGAGAGACCCCCCTCATAATTTTCCTACATTGGTCGTTTGATTCATAGGATAGAATGCTATAGGATTTTTTTCCTATGTAATCATGTTTTAATTGGCAATCTAGCATCCACTCCAACTTTTGTTTTACTTCCTTGGTTCCTACGAAGAGAGTACTTGCTCTAAATGATGTGCCGCTGCAAGAGCCGCCTATATTAATTAACCATGCTCTAAAAAGGTGGACTAGCTTTGGTTATAGTAGTACTATACTAGGTTAGTAGGTGACCTTGCGCTTGGCTCTTCTCCTCTTCCGGAAGTCAAACAATAATGATGGTACTACAGTAGTACTTTTGGCAATCTGACACCAAATGAACTAGTGCATGTCCACCGCTTGTAAGCAAAAGTTTCTCCTTGTGCTGCGAGCCACCACGCACGCGTTGGTGAGGGAGAAGGCGTAGTAAGCGAGCTTCTCGTCGAGTTGACAGGACACATCAAAGTTATTTAGTACTCTCTTCAAAAAGGGCCGACCATGTCCATGGCTACCATCTCGTGCTCCGTCATTGAGTACGTGCACTATTCATGTGCCATCGAGGAGAAAAAATATTGTGTAGTACTAGGTGCCATCGAAGTGCATGACTCACTTACGCACTGCATATCTCCATTTTCTTGCATGACACGTCCACCTTGATGCTAGATGTCACGCGCGTTGGCAAAAGGATGAACAAAGCTCATGTCTTAAACGAAAGAGTGGAAGAACATAGATTTCCGACGACCGAGAAGGAGCAACAAACCTCGCGGTGGAGCATCTGCACTCATAATATTTTATATTATTCAGCGATATAAAATCAACCAAATCTCTCCACGTTCTTATACCATTCTATAGTATGAGAATAACTTTGAACGTAAGCCATTGATTCACACTATCCAATGGTCATAGTTGGAAAATTCAAATAAAACCAAGCATTGGATCAACTCGTTTACCACTCAGATTGTTGTCGCCTTCCCACCTAGCCCACCTATATATCCACTCACATGTGATGACCATAAGAGCTATCCACTCAGTTTGTATCTTAAAACATAAAGGTCGATAACTAATGCGGC
Source organism: Triticum dicoccoides (assembly GCF_002162155.2). Taxonomy (NCBI): domain Eukaryota; kingdom Viridiplantae; phylum Streptophyta; class Magnoliopsida; order Poales; family Poaceae; genus Triticum; species Triticum dicoccoides. The sequence continues at coordinate 340,899,752 of NC_041387.1, read as the reverse complement.
ACCTCGGGCCAACGCGGCCAGATCGCATTTGGCACGAGAAATTAAACACCATGTTTCGTTGACATGTGGTCCCGTTCCAACATGTCAGTGAGACGATGGCGAGTCCTTTTGTACAATTTCCTAACGGACGTCTATGTAGGCTAGGGCGCCTCTTCGTGTACCGTCACAACCGTCCACATCCTCTTTGCCTTTACCTCTCGATTTGGAACTGCTGTCGCACACTCTTCCTCCCTCCTCCATTTGCCTTCACCCTTCCTTCTGCCATTGTTCGATCATCTTCTCCATGGAGGGATCAGGACGGAAACGACCCCGTTATTCTTGCCCCGATCTGAAAGATGACATGGTGGAGGAACTCATTGATCGGTGCAGCGTCATCACCTCGGCTAGCATGGCAGGTGAGGGAGTCCTAGATTAGGGGGTCCTCGGACAGCCGGACTATATGCTTATGCCAGACTGTTGGACTATGAAGATACGAGATTGAAGATTTCGTCCCGTGTCCGGGTGGGACTCTCCTTTTGCGTGGAAGGCAAGCTTGGCAATTCGGATATGTAGATTCCCTTCTCTGTAACTGGCTCTGTGTAACCCTAGCCCCCTCCGGTGTCTATATAAACTGGAGGGTTTAGTCCATAGGACAAGAACAATCATAATCATAGGCTAGCTTCTTGGGTTTAGCCTCTACGATCTCGTGGTAGATCAACTCTTGTAATACTCATATCATCAAGATCAATCAAACGGGAAGTAGGGTATTACCTCCATAGAGAGGGCCTAAACCTGGGTAAACATCGTGTCCCCCGCCTCACGTTACCATCAGCCTTAGACGCACAGTTCGGGACCCCCTACACCTTGAATCATCTACAACGATGCGGTCCAGGGTGAGGTTTTCCTCCCGGGACAGATCTTCGTATTCGGCGGCTTCGCACTGCGGGCCATCTCGCTTGGCCATCTGGAGCAGATCTACGCCCCTGGCCATCAGGTCAGGTTTGGAAGCCTGAATTACACTGCCGACATCCGCGGAGACTTGATCTTCGACGGATTCGAGCACATGACAGGTACACCCTATAGTCGCGACGAGCATGACCTAGATCTGCCATTGGACGGTGTTCAGGAGATCACGCCTTCAGTGGCCCTGGCTTTAAATCTAGTGTAGATCGTGCCATCCGAGGACGGGAGGATGGACCACGCCACGGAAGCTGCACACTCAATGGCGATAGAGCCGAACACAGATTTCACTTCCAATGAGGTATGTGTCATCGGACCCTCGGACTCGTCTCCGGCCATAGGCTCCGAACCGCGTGCATCTGTGCCCATCGGATCTAACTGGGCACCGATCATGGAGTTTAGCTTCGCGGATATCTTTTAGCACTCACCCTTGGGTGACGTGCTAAACTCATTAAAATCTCTCTCCTTGTCAGGAAACTCATGGACGAACTATGTCCGGCTTGATTGGGAATCAGACGACAAAGGAATTCATTCCCCACCCACCGCCCACTTAATAGCCACTGTCAATGACTTAACCGACATGCTTGATTTTGACTCCGAGGACATCAACGGTATGGACGACGATGCCGGAGAAGAACGGGAACCACCGCCCCCAGGGCGCTGGACAGCCACCTCATCATATGACATATATATGGTGGACACACCCAAAGAAAGCAATGGCGAGGATCAAAAGGATGATAATCCTCTTGAAAAGCAAAGAAAGCGCCGACGTCAGCGGCGCCGCTCTAAACCCCGCCATAGCAAAAGCAGCGATACAGGCACAAGAAATAATAACACCCCGGACAACGCTGAAGATAACGACGACCCCATAGACCTAGCGATGGAGCAGGGGTACGGCGAGCACAGTCCGAGGCCACTGTCCGGTCACAGCGATGCCGAAGACAAAACTTATAAACCTATCTCCGGAGAGGAGAAAAGTCCGGACGACGATGCACGCATCATCCCGGAAAAGCACTTAGTACAAGAGCACCTCCACAAAAGGCTTATTGCCACCGCGAGGAGCTTGAAGAAGCAGAAGCAACAGCTTAAAGCCGCCCAGGATACGCTCAACCACAGATGGAACAAAGTGCTCGACATTGATGAAAGATACGATGGTGATCGCCAGACAAAGAGCTACCCAAACGTAAGCTGTTGCCCGAATTCGACGACGAGGCAATCACGCCCATTCCGCCGAAAAACAATACGGCCTATCTGCCGGACCGACCACCCTGTGGCCGAGACAAAGCGGCTAATGATGCCGCACACAAGTCAGCACACGATCTACGTGAGCACCTGGACAAAAGAGCTGGTATGATCAGGTCCATCTATGGATCTAGGAAACGTGTTCCTACATAGGATCACGGCCACCAAACCAACTATACGGATTGACGGCCAACTCGGAATCAACACCGAACACACTACAGCCATCGGATCCATGCCACGACACAGCCAAGTACAGGGGTGCCGCGCACCCCCTGTGCTTCACCGATGAGGTGCTGGATCACGAATTTCCAGAGGGGTTTAAACCCGTAAACATCGAGGCATACGACGGAACGACAAACCATGCAGTCTGGATTGAGGACTTTATTCTTCACATTCATATGGCTCGCGGAGACGATCTCCACGCCATCAAATACCTGCCCCTCAAGTTGAAAGGACCAGCTCGGCACTGGTTGAAAAGCGTCCCCAAAAATTCAATTGGAAGTTGGGAGGAACTCGAGGATGCTTTCAGGGCTAATTTTCAAGGGACTTATGTCCGACCTCCGGATGCAGACGATTTAAGTCACATAATCCAACAACCCGGAGAGCCACCCCGTAAGCTTTGGAACAGATTTCTCACCAAGAAGAACCAAATCATCAACTGTCGGGGTGCTGAAGCCCTATCAGCTTTCAAACACAGTGTCCGGGACGAATGGCTTGCCAGACACCTCGGCGAGGAAAAGCCGATGACAATTGCAGCCCTAACAACTCTTATGACCCGCTTTTGCATGGACGAGGACAGTTGGTTGGCCCGCAGCGGCACCAGTGACCCAGGCACATCCAAAATGAGGGATGGCAATGGAAAGCTGCGGCGCTATAAAAAAACACGTCAAAATAATGAAGACAGCCCACACAATACAGCGGTAAACGCCGGATTCAGGCGCTCTAGACCCGGTCAACGGAAAAAGCCATTCAAAGGCAGCAGAGATGGTCCGTCCAGCCTCAATAAAATTCTAGACAAATCCTGTCACATTCATGGCACCCCCGAGAAACCTGCGAATCACACCAATAGAGAATGCTGGATTTTCAAGCAAGCCGGCAAGCTAAACGCCGAACACAAAGGGAGGGAGCCGCCAAGTGAAGATGAGGACGAGCCTTGCCAGCCGAACACTGGGGGTACAGAAAAAATTCCCACCAGAGGTCAAAACAGTGAACATGATTTATGCCACTCACATACCAAAGAGGAAGCGTAAACACGCACTCTGAGACGTATATGCTGTAGAGCCCGTCGCCCCCAAATTCAACCCATGGTCGGCCTGCCCGATCACTTTCGATCGCAGGGATCATCCGACTAGTATCTGGCATGGAGGTTTGGCTGCCTTGGTGCTCGACCCAATAATCGACGGATACCATCTCACCCGAGTCCTCATGGTGGCGGCAGTAGTCTTAATTTGATATATCAGGACACTGTCCGCAAGATGGGGATAGACCCATCAAGAATCAACCAAAACAGTACTACCTTTAAAGGAGTAATACCAAGCGTAGAGGCCCGCTGCATGGGCTCTTTAACATTAGAGGTTGTATTCGGTTCTCCCGACAACTTTCACAGCGAAGAACTAATCTTCGACATCGCTCTGTTCTGAAGCGGCTATCATGCACTACTGGAAAGAACGGCCTTCGCTCGTTTCAATGCAGTACCGCGTTACACTTATCTCAAACTTAAGATGCCCGGTCCACGCGGCGTCATCACTATCAGCGGAAACACAGAGTGCTCTCTTCGCGCGGAAAACTACGTGGCGGCTCTAGCAGCCGAACCACTGAACGGCCTCTCCAACCCAAGTAACTAATCAGTCTTCGAGACCGCAGACACGGCTAGATGTGTTCGGCGCACCACTAGTTGTAACAGCCCAGATAAACCTGAGCTTGATTAACAGCTATGCCCCCATATGAGGTGTTGGGGGCTGCCCACATGTAAAAGGTCCATAGTTCGGCTGGACCCTATTTACACTCAAGAAATTTAATTTCACAGTTCATTAAGATTAACCGACCTTACGCACGGTCACACCAGAGTATTTCACTTGGGTTTTTCTTTTTTTAACAGGTGACCATCGTGCTACACCCTTCAAAGATACGGCACAACAGAGATAAAGGCGCAGACGTGCAGCAGGGCCCCGTCCAAAGGTTTCTTTTTAGATTAAGACCATGTGTAAACCTTTTTTATTGTCACTTGTTGCCTCACACCTTCCTGGCACTTAAAATGACCAAGAGGAATACGAGCTCTACCGGCGATCTTATGATTCGCCATTCTAAAATAGATGTTACAGAGACAGCAACCAGTGTGTTTTTGAGACCTATGCTCTCACCACAGGCGCTCTTTCGTCATGCCGGATTGATGCATGTACCTTGAAATTCTGGGTTCATTATCGAGGGCGGTACTCAGCCCAGTATATGTTGTAAAGTCCAAATACCTTCGGGAGTGTTCGGCGTCGCGAGTTTGTCCTTATATGCATAAGCTCCGAATCATGTCTTTGGTCAATAGTTGGGTTTGCCCGGCTCCCATGTTTTGCTACCTTACGTTCCGCTCTATCAGCTAAGGTGGCATAGGGAGAACTACTGCGATTGTGCCCTGGTTCATCCGGATGAGCACCTCAGTAGAGAAAGCCGAAAACTGACTGTCATGATAAAGCGAGAGACTGGTCAACCACTCGATGACTCAGTGGAATCTTCGCGATTCCTCCGCATTAACGAAGGACCAGTTTCCCGATCAAGTACGTAAACGCGCCGTATTCGGATAGACGCGGACATACCAGGGGCTATATAGTAGTCCCACCGTCAAACTTCTATGGCTAAGTGAAAGTGTTAAAGCTATATAGTCCGATTGCCTAGTTCGCCGCTCTACCACCTCCTTAACGGACCAAGACGTTGGATCAAGTGTGATTACGTGCTTTGCCGAACACCCCCGCATTATATGCAAGGGGGCTGAAGCCAACGACTGCAAACTTTCAGGTTATACACATATATACATAAGCGGCCGCACAGGAGGCACTGCAATACTTTACGGGCAAAAGTATAAATATAGCATCTATTACCAAAAGCATCGTTTTTACAACCAAGATACATATCATTCAAACATGGTATTCTTTGAGCACTGAGCCTCTATTAAATGGGCTCCTTCTAAGACTTCTTCAAAATAGTGCTCGGGCGAGTCCTGGCCCCTGGGCGGACCCCTGGTTGCAATACCGGTGGCCTCCATCTTCGCCCAGTATGTCTTAACACGGGCAAAGGCCATCCGCGCACCCTCTATGCACGCCGACCACTTAACAGCGTTGATATGCGGCACGGCATGAATAAATCATTGCACCAAACCAAAATAACTATCCGTACTTGGTTCCTTTAGCCACAGGTGATCCACGACGGCCTTCATGGCAAGCCCGGATAACCTATGGAGCTCAGTCCATTCGGCCATTTGCTCATTCAACAACAGCGGACGCCTTGGAGTACTGAACTGCGACCAGAACAATCTTTTCATTTCATGATCTTCTTGATCTTCAAAATATTGTGTCGCATCAATAGCACTCTTTGACAAATCCAAGTCTGCGTCTGCAGAACTCCACAGTCGATCAAGAGGGGCATACTTCGGATCACCGAATTTGGTTTGCAATAAAAAGGGCTTCCCAGCCGCGATCTCACCGGCTTGCCAGAGCTCTTCTCGAGCCGCTCTGATCTCAGAGCGAGTTTCCTTTGCTGCTTGTAATGCATTTTTTAGGTCAGCCGTTTTCGCTTGGTTTTCCCTTTTGAGAAGCTCATATCGGCTAGCGACATTTTGTAGCTCAAGAGCCATGTTGGCTATTCTATCCTCGCTTTGGCGATGAGAAGCCAGTTCGGCTTTTAATTCATCAGCTGCCTTCACGGCAGCCGCATTGCTATTCCTAGCTTGCTCTTTGGCCTGGGCAAGCTCTGCACGAAGGGTCTCCACGACGGCAGCACCATCTGTAGTCAAAGCATATCATAAATCCTAGCATCATGCTCTTATTAATATTTGCTGACCACCCAAGTATACATACCCTGTGCCTCATCAAGACGCTTGTTCACAAGCATGTTGTCTGCATCCACCACATCAAGCTGCCGCTTCAGTTCGGAAAATTCAGCAGTCCGGTCAGCCGCCGGAGCTGCAGCCGCCTGCTTACAAAATTGGTACCATCTTACCTGAGACTATGATACTTTGCTCGCCCCTTCTGGATGGCAACCAGAGTCTCAGGGGCTACTATCTATACAAAGTACACCTTGCATTTACAGTACAATCAAAATATATCACTTTGCGTACCTCAAAGCCTCTTAGCAGGCTCGTAAAAGCTTCATTCAACCCGCTTTTTGCAGACAAAATCCTCTCAACCACCGTACCCATTAAGGTATGATGTGCCTCTGAGATAGCCGCTTGCTGCAGAAGACCCGTCAATGTGTCCGGTTGTATATCGGACAGTCTGGGGCTTTTCTATTGGTCTCTCTAGGAGCTGAAAACCCCGGACTTCGGGCGGCCGAAGAGTTATGCCACGCCCAATATGCGACCCTATCCTAAAGGAACTAGAAGGTCCCACCAAGGATAGAAGCGCATATTGGAGACGCTTTTGCAAGGTGGATATCATTACATCGACATTACATAATAGATGGGGATACAAATAAGGGGCATACAAAGCCACACGAATACAACAACATCATACATAAGAGCATTATCCGACTACGGATGAAACACAACCAGAAACTCAAACGACATCCACCCTGCTAGCCCAGGCTGCCGACCAGGAACCTATCCCATGTTCAAAGAAGAAGCAGAAGAAGAACTCCAAAACAAGTAAACATCGCTCTCGCGTCATGATCATCACATAACCTTTACCTGCAACTGTTGTTGTAGTAATCTGTGAGCCAGAGGACTCAGCAATCCCATTACCATGGGTATCAAGACTAGCAAAGCTTAATGGGTAAGGAAGGGGTAAAGTGGTGAGGTTGCAGCAGCGACTAAGCATATATGGTGGCTAACATACACAAATAAGAGCGAGAAGAGAAGTAAACGGAACGGTCGTGAAGCTAGCAATGCTCAAGAAGTGATCCTGGAACTACTTACGTTCATACATAACCCAAAACCGTGTTCACTTCCCGGACTCCGCCGAAAAGAGACCATCACGGCTACACAAGCGGTTGATGCATTTTAATTCGAATCTGGTGTCAAGTTATCTACAACCGGACATTAACAAATTCCCATCTGCCACATAACTGCGGGCACGGCTCTCGAAAGTTTATACCCTGCAGGGGTGTCCCAACTTAGCCCATCACAAGCTCTCACGGTCAACGAAGGATATTCCTTCTCCCGGAAAGACCCGATCAGTCTCGGAATCCCGGTTTACAAGACATTTCGACAATGGTAAAACAAGACCAGCAAAGCCGCCCGAATGTGTCGACAAATCCCGATAGGAGGTGCACATATCTCGTTCTCAGGGCACACCGGATGAGCAATCCGTACAACTAAAACCAGACCTAAAGTTTCCCTGAGGGGGCGCTGCAAAGGGCTCTAGTTTGGACCAACACTCAGAGGAGCACTGGCCCGGGAGGGTAAATAAAGATGAATCTCGGGCTCCGTAAACCCAATGGAAAAAGTCTTAGGTAGACAAATGGTAAAACCAAGGTTGGGCCTTGCTGGAGGAGTTTTATTCAAAGCAAACTGTCAAGGGGGTCCCATAAATCACCCAACCGCGTAAGGAACGCAAAATCAAGGAACATAACACCGGTATGGTGGAAACAAAGACGGAAAGAGTGGAACAAAACACCAGGCATAAGGTCGAGCCTTCCACCCTTTACCAAGTATATAGATGCATTAATTAAATAAGAGATATAGTGATATCCCAACATAATCATGTCCATCATGGAGCAATCTTCAACTTCACCTGCAACTAACAACGCTATAAGAGGGGCTGAGCAAAGCGGTAACATAGCCAAGCAACGGTTTGCTAGGAAGGGTGAAAATGTTAGAGGCTGACATGGAAGTTTGGGAGGCTTGAAGAACAAGTGATAGGTAGCGCAGCATAGCGATAGAATGAAGCAACTAACATAGCAATGATAGTAATGAGATCCAAGGTGACGGTCATCTTGCCTGAAATCCTGCTAGGAAGAAGAACGAGTCCATGAAGAAGATGAAGCCACGAAAACGAACCAAGCGTAGATGAACGAATCCTCACGATCGCAACGAAACAGGAACTAACGAGAAGGAGCACAACTAGAAAGAAGCAAACAACAAGGTAAACACACAAAACAAAGACATGGCATGATGCTCAACCAAGTATGATGCATGACAAAGCTACATGCAGCTACTCATGGCAAGAGATGATGCATACACGAGCAACACATCAAAGCAAGTTTAAATGAGGCCGGAAACAACATATAACAAATCCGGTAAATCCTCATATGCTAATTTCGAAATTGGTCCAGATCTGAATAAACCTTATGTTCCAGTTGTTAAACAGCAAGTTAAGATGCACCAAGATGATCTACACAAAGTTCTAGTCAAGTTACATATAAAGTTCATTTAGTTCGGAGCTACGGCCTAGAAGATATGAGCAAAACAAGTAAAACATGGTATTGATGCAAAATGCATTCAAACATCGAGCAAACACATTCAAAACAAGGATGCAACAAGATAAAATGAAACTACATGCAATGCTAAGCAAGTTTCATATAGAGCATGCTCAAAACGGAGCAACGGTTCAACACATACACATGAAACAAGTTTAAAGGATGAGCTGTCCAAAACAGCAACTAGGCATTTAGCAAGCATCAAAACAGTAAGCTAAAGCACCTCAACATGAAAACAAAAGGCATGGGCGTGATGTACAAATGAAGCTTAACAAAACATGAACATTGATCTATCTCCAGAAATCAATACAACATGCTCAAAAGAACATGGCAAGATTGCAAATAATAACAGTTTCACAGACAGCAGAAATCACTGGACATGGCAGATATAACATCAGGTTGCAATGTCTAGAGCTATAAAATAACATGCTACAGGAACTGATGATGGAAAAATAGAGCATGGCATGCTAATACTAAAGACAAAAAAACACCCTTACTGAACTTACTCCAAAGATGAACAGAAAAGATGGTAGCATCCATGCAAACATGGCAAATGGTATGACAGATTCATAATAACAGTACATGGCAGGAACAACGATAAGTAGGCATGTTGGTGAGCTTGTACCACTCTCCACAGAGCATTTCATGGCATGTGAAGTCAACCAAAAGTAAGAATACACATTTATGGGGCTAAACATGGCAAGAGCAAGTTCATAGGGTGCATGGATCACTAGCAAAACACATGGCAAAACTGAACTTTATGTTAACAGGCTGACAGAAACATTATTTAGCAATGTTGGAGCATGATATGAACAATCGACAGGAAGATATAAATGCAACCAAGGGGATGGATGGAGAGAGCATGAAATGTAGAATAAAACATCCTTAGTGAACATCTCCAGATTATGCACAGAATGACTTGTAGCAGCAGGTTTACATAGCATCATGATATAACAGATTCAGCCTAGCAAAACAGTAACAGCAAGTATCCTACTTCAAAAGCTTGATGCACTCACTACAAGACTCACAAAAATACGTGGATCTCACCACTATAAAGATGGAATTATGTAGCTCAATACTCATGTAGACATCAAGCTCATAGGATGCACACACAAAATGCAATGAAATAGACAAAACAACAAGTTCTGTTAACAGACAGCAGTTAACATCATATAGCACTTTTGCAATGATGATTAGGGCGTCAATATGAACTCCAACAAGCATGGCACAGTGGAACACAATGAAGAGCATCTCTCAGTGAACATTTTGATATATTACACGCACAAAACGGAGCTACAGTCATGGAGATATGATGCAATGAACATGGCAAAAAATGTTGAAAACTTCGGGACTTGGAGAGCTCGCCGGAGTTGATGGGGAGGAGGCCGGAGCTCGGGGAAGACGCCGGAGGAGGCCGGGGAGGGCGGATCCGGACCGGATCTCACCGGATCCGGCCGGATCCTGGCGAGGGGCGGCGCGGGGACGCGGACGGCGCGCGGCGGCGAGGCGCGGGCGGCTCCGGCGGGGAGCTCGCCGGCGGGAGGCGGGGCGCAGGGCGGCGAGGCGCGGGGTCACGGCCATGGAAGGGCGGTGGCGCTGGATCCGCGGCGGGGCACACGGACGGGCGGGATGGCGTGGTCCGGTGGAGGCGACGGCGAGG
>NC_041387.1:340873488-340889174 GCF_002162155.2 Triticum dicoccoides | reverse complement strand
GGCGCGGGGCGCTCGGGCCCGGGGCGGGCCTCCCGTGGGCTTCATAGTCTGTGGCGGCGGCGCAGACGGGCGGGGGCGACGTGGAGGCGGTGGTGGACGCCTCTGGCGCGGGGTGGACACGTCCGGCTGCGGGAGGAGGAAGATTGCTAGGGTTTCATCAGCGAAAAATGAAGAGGGAGGACCTATTTATAGGTAGAGGGAGCTAGGAGAGTCCAAATGGGGTGCAGTTTTCGCCCACACGATTGTGATCAAACGGCGGAGAGCCTGGAGGGGGTTTAGATGGGCTAGGTGGGCTGTGTGAAGAGGTGATGGGCTGCAAGAGAAAAGGGGGTTCCGGGGTTACACGGTTAACCGTTGGGGCATCAAACGACCTCCAAATGGAACAAAATTTGACGGGCGGTCTACCGGTGATATAGCAAGGCCACTTGGCAAATCTCGGCCCATTCCGAGAATGTTTTCATCCCACTCACGAAACAAGGTCTGAGAGGGGCGACGGGGCACGTGCGAGTGTGGTCTGGACTCCGAACGGACAACGGAGAGAACCGGGGGAACTCGAACGGATGCAAGTTTTGAAAAGCATGCATATGAAATGCAGATGATGACATGGCAAAATACAACATGCAAGAAAATGATATGGCAGCGACAGCGAATAACTGGAAGACATCTGGCGCATCGAATCTGGGGCGTTACAAGTTACCTTCTGGTCTTTGCGGATCGGGAGAGATCCTCCGGGACGACACCTCAGGGTTGTCCGCCTCATGAGTGGGGGAAGTAGGGGGGGCATTTCGCTCTCCATCATCTCTGGAAGAAGATCCCCGAGGATGAACATTGTTGAGTGAGGATATAAGCCGAACTACAAAACATATGTCTCGGTCGCTACTCTCAGAAAAAGAACAGGGTACGCTTACTAACCACCTTTGTTTGCTTACGGCTCGGTTAACGGCTAGCCCCCCTGTGGGCGTTGTGTGGAAATGTTGCCCTCCGGGACAGGGCCCCCTGGTGAAGGTTTCTTCCCTCGTTTGGAGACCTCTGCTTCCAAGTCTTCGGGGCGATCCTTTTCTTCCCGTGGGGAGAGGGGATGCTAGATTCTCCTCCCCGTTCATCCTCCGACACGGGGGTACTAATTTCCCTAGTTAGGATGCGTAATGTACCTCCAGCATGAAGTCCACTTTTGGCTTTCCCATTCCTCTCCTTGTCCTCCCCTAATGGCACTTGAGAAGGTGCGGGAGCCAGCATCCTAGTTAGTACAGGATCCGGCGAATCTTCGGGAAGAGGGGCCGAACACCTGATCCTCTCCGCCTTTCTTATCTAGTCCTAGCCGAGGGTGGTTTTTCAGAATAATGTTGTGACAAATATAATGACAGCATGTTCGGTCGCGGACTTACTTACTTGGGTGTCTGGAAGGTTACAGTTGAGGCCTGCATCCTCTGTGGTGTCCGGACACTTTATTCGTGATCCGAAGAATAATTGATACATCCCTTCGAGCGTCACGCCGAAGAAGTGTTGAACGGTTCGCGGTCCTTCCGGGTTGAACTCCCACATACGGAGAAGTCGATGTTGGCATGGCAGGACTCGATGAACTAACATTAATTGGATTACCTTCACAAGATTGGTGTCCTTTTTGATGAGATCCTGAATGCGGCTTTGCAATGTCTGCACGTCATCAACCGATCCCCAGTCCAGCCCCTTGTTGACCCATGATGCAAGCTATGGTGGAGGAGCGGAGCGGAAGGCTGGGGCGGCCACCCACTTTCTACCTCGGGGTGCTGCGATATAAAACCACTCCCATTGTCAAAGGTCAGAAACTTCCGGGAAGGAAACCTTTGCCATAAAGCATCGACGCCTTTGCTTATTATAGCACATCCGCACTCCGCATGTCGCCCGTTGATCACCTTCAGCTTCACATTGAAGGTCTTGAGCCATAAGCCGAAGTGTGGGGTAATTCGGAGAAAGGCCTCACACACAACGATGAACGTCGAGATGTGAAGGAAGGAATCTGGAGCTAGATCATGAAAGTCTAGCCCGTAATAGAACATGAGCCCTCTAACAAAGGGATGAAGACCGAAGCCTAGCCCTCGGAGGAAGTGGGAGACGAATACGACACTCTTGTTGGGTTTGGGAGTGGGAATAACCTGCCCTTGAGCAGGAAGCATGTGAAGGATTTCGGCGGTCAAATACCTAGCCTCCCTAAGCTTCTTGATGTCCTCCTCTATGACGGAAGAGGCCATCCACCAGCCTTGAAGGTTGGGTCCGGACATGGTTGAAGGTCCAGAGCACTTGGACTAAACCTTGGGTGTTGGAACTCGAGGTGGGAGAAGGGAAGGGTTAGGCGTGGAAAGAAAAGGACAGGTCTTGACCTCTTTATAAAGAGGATGGATGTCAAGCGTCCTCCGCGCGGCCGTTTGGAACTTGCCTGAACCAAGGAGTCGTTTTAATGGAGCGGTTGGGTTACCCACGCCCGTATTGATGACAATCCCGTGATAAGGGGGACACGATCTCTGCTTCGACAAGATGTGCCTATAAAACCGCCTCGCGGGACGTGTAGTGGCAGGTTGGAAAAATGGTTTGAATAATAGTCGGGCCGCGGCATGATGTCATGCTAGGTAAAAGTTGTCAGCAGATTAGACTCGTGGAATATTGTACTATCTGCGGTGCTATGTGGAATTTGTTTTGCAGAGCCGGATACGATTCTTGTGTTCAAGATCTACTTTGGAGTATTTGGAGAAGGAACCGCCTTGCAATGTCGAACATAATCTGCGCGCCGGACTCATCGTCATTGAAGCCTGGTTCAGGGGCTACTGAGGGAGTCCTGGATTAGGGGGTCCTCGGACAGCCGAACTATATGCTTATGTCAGACTGTTGGACTATGAAGATACAAGATTGAAGATTTCGTCCCGTGTCCGGGTGGGACTCTCCTTTTGCGTGGAAGGCAAGCTTGGCAATTCGGATATGTAGATTCCCTTCTCTGTAACCAACTCTGTGTAACCCTAGCCCCCTCCAGTGTCTATATAAAACCGGAGGGTTTAGTCCGTAGGACAAGAACAATCATAATCATAGGCTAGCTTCTAGGGTTTAGCCTCTACGATCTCGTGGTAGATCAACTCTTGTAATACTCATATCATCAAGATCAATCAAGCAGGAAGTAGGGTATTACCTCCATAGAGAGGGCCCGAACCTGGGTAAACATCGTGTCCCCTGCCTCCTGTTACCATCAGCCTTAGACGCATAGTTCAGGACCCCCTACCCGTGATCCACCGGTTTTGACACCAAGAGCAGGTTCCTTCAAGACCATTCTCGACTCAACTAATAACATCATTATAGGGAACCCAAGGGTACAGGAGCGGTTTGATCTCCCCTATCTTCTTTTCCGTGACCCTGCTGACCGGCGCGCGGATGACGGAGGCCTCGCCTTGTGTAGGTTGATGCCGCTTGATAATGATACATGTGATGTTAAGATGCCATCGCTTGAGGGTAAGGTTTGGGCAGGCGCAAATGGAGATTGGGTTGTTTATATTGGGCTCAACTGCAAGTGGGAACTTTTGAATGTGTACACTCATCACTGGGTTCCACTTTGAAAAATCTCAGACAGCCCAGAGGTTGAGCACACCGGTATTCTACGCACGTTCAAATGCGATCATGGTGATTGTCGTCTATGGAAGATAGCAATTTGTCGAGTTCCCAATCGCTCTTGGCATTACACAAACTATGGAGTTGTTGCTATCTTCGACAAGCTTGTTGCCTTCCTTCATGGTTCGACTGGATGGATATTGCTCAAAAATCAGTTTCTATACACCGATGTGTATTGTGATGCAATTCAATACGAGGGTCTTGTGTTTGCTGCCACCACTCGTGGCACTGTTTTTTGCATGGAATCCTTATGCTTTCGGTACGTTTGTCTTCCACCGAATTATAATTGTTTCATCCACATGCATGCGGGTTAGCTAGTTTCCCTTTACTTATTAACCTTCTTGTGTTTCCAAGGTCCTATGAACATTCCACCACCTATACTTGAAAAAATTTATAGCCAAGGGGGAGATGACGATGATGATGATCATGAGCATGAGGACCCATATACTCAGTGGCGCCTGGCAACTTATTCTGATGGATCACCTCTTCTTGTCTGTGTATAGGGCACTGCTGATGATACTAAGAAAGCAGGTGTTGTCTCGCATGGTCACACTCTCCGGACCTATTCCAACATTCGTTGCAGGGTATTCGGTATGGATACTAGTGTGCTAGCACCAACACCTTCTCACTGGTTCAGTATTGATAAGTCTTGAAGCAAACTTGCTCTTCCTTGGACAAAACTATCCAAAGATGGTGAAAGGCGATCCAGCTACTGTTGACACACCGTTACTACCATTTATGAGAAGCAACTATATCTATACCTTGGACATTGCTCTGCTTCCCTACCGTGGCCTTCACAATATGCGTCCTGACATAGGCCGCTTCAGCCTGGATGATCAGTCCTGTGTTGATCTCGAGATTGATAGTAGTTGGCCCTTCCTAGAGAATCACTTCTTGTTCAAAGCAAGCGTTTCCAACACCGACGAGTGGTTGAGCTGAAGTTCATTTCATTGCTTGTTATTTGTTGTGTGATGAAAACTTTAGTATTTATAATGTATCCTCGTTGTCATTGTTGGTTTATGACCTGTTGTATGTAATGAAATGATATGCCTGTGATAAACTTACTAAATTTATGAATGGCTACGACGAGGCAAAAAATATTTTTTGAATACATAATTGTACGTGCATTGCAACAGGTTATCGGATGCGGCCAATCAACAATAGTACTACTATTTGTACTAGCTTCACATGCTTCGCGTGTCAGGCGGGTGTTTTTACTGTAGCTACGAATCCCGTCGTCCTAGGTCCTCGGATGAGTCCAGTAGAAATTGCATTCTGATGTTTGGGTTCAAACTTTCAAAACTGGTGCACTATCTCTACGTCTACATATACATAATACAACAAGTTTTAAACTTGAGACCAGCCACCCACCCTCACAAAGAACACTTTTTAACCTAGCACAGACTCCAGGAAATTTGGCCACAGTGTGATGTGGGCCATATGTTAATGTGTTCGCTGTACGTAACCAGCACCTGGAATCCTCGATACTATATAGTAGGGTGGCATGGGCCAGAACAAGCATTCACGTCCAGGAGTACGGCACATGCCACCATCACGACTTCCATCTGACACCATATTTCTTGGAGTCCATGCTACAACTATCTATTCAACCTCGTCGTTTCTCTAACTCAGCCATCGCGCAGCGGGCGAGGTGGGGGTTTGCCGATAGTCGGTTTCCTCAACTGCGGTCCCACTTGTAAGGCCAACTCCAACGCACGACCCCAAACGGACCTCCGTTTTTCCCGGATTCTGTCCGTTTGGGTAGGGCAAAGGAGTCATGTCTGGGCCATTTCTCGGATGCGGTGGCCGTGCGCCCAACGCGCGGACGCATCCTGGCTGCGTACATTTTTCTTTGCAAACACATATCTTTTCTTCATCATTGATTTTTGGTACATGGAAATACATCACCAAAATTTGACTAGAAAAGCAAGACCATAGAAAACAAGAACCACAAGAATACATTTTATAAGATAGTATCCAACTTCCATAACTGCTCCTATAAGTTGGATTAGTGCCTTCTCGATGCATTCATTATTGATCTGCGGAGGCTCGATCTTGCGTGCTTCTTTCTTCTTCGAGTGTAAAGAAGTAGACGTTGCTTCCTCGCATCTAGTCTCATGTCTAGCCTCTATTCTATCAACAAGTACACTAGTCTCATCTCTAGCCTCTATGCTAGCTAAAAGTGCTAGAACATCTACTAAATTGCGCTCTATCAATATATTGATGTACTCTTCTTCCCAATACCAAAACTTGCATCCATTCTACACAATAAAATTTTTAAGTTATCACAACTAGTCTAATCCGAGATCACAACTGAAGATTTGGTCGAGTTCTTCCTCCTTTTGCCGACACGTGGGATATCCAGCATCCAGGTCGTGTCAGGCAATAAAATGGAGTGGTAGTTGAAGCCACGTGCTGTGCATCTTGGGTTAAACTGTAAATAAAATCTTACTACTCGTGAGTAACTCCGAAAGCAGCCATCGAAGATCTTTATTTGATTTGTTTTTCATCACCAGCACGTCGAGGTGAAAGATGTGCAGGTTTAGTGGGTCCTCTTTCATTTTCAGTGACATGTGGGACCGCATATGAGCAAACAGACGATGGCCTCCGCACGTGTGCTGGCTGGCAAAGAAGAGAGATAGAGGAGGGCTGAGCACGGACTCCAGGAAATTTGTTCTACGTAACCAGCACCTCGATATAGGCTTGATATAGTGGGGTGGCATGGGCCATAATTAGCATTCACGTCTAGCAGTACGGCACACGTCACCCACATGAGTCCCATCCGACACCAATTTTCTTTGAGTCCGTGCTACAACCATCTCTTCTCCCTCCTGTTTTCTCAGCCATCGCGTGGTGGGCGGGGTGGGGGTTTGCCGATAGTCGGTTTGCTCAACTGCGGTCCCACTTGTAAGTGAAAATGCAACACAGTAAGCATTCCCCCTTGAGAGGCATGCCAGACCAACCGTGTGGGGTGTGATGCAAACACGGCAGGCTTTTCCTTTTGAACTTGTAACTTGTAAAATTTGGTTTTGCTCCATGGCGCTACTGATAGATAGAAATAACAATTTTCCCTAGAGTAATGAGAAGTTTGGTTCTAGAGCGGTTCATGCATGGATTACGTAAGGAAATTATGAAGTTGATGGAAAAGGTAAGATAATTACTAGTAGTACCATATACTACTACATGGATTTCATGGAAAGATAAAGATACATATGGATCCATCAACGACATCCTCACACCCTAGTGCACCGAGTCACCAACAGACGTGTGAGGAGCAGCGGCGTTGGCGGCGAGCTCAACATGCTTCTAAACAATGCCGTCAAGGTTGCCCTGCGGTCAAAGAAGGCCAGCGTCCTATCGTCCTCCTCCTGCATGTACTAGTCCTTGTGGACGATTTGCGTGTAGACGTTGGTGATTATGTCGATGGTGTCTTGCTGCACCAGGCACTGCGCGGCGAGCGCGACCTCGAGGTGGACATTCTCCGGTGCAACGGCGGGCAGTCGCAGGGCCACTAGTGCATCGAGCAGGTTGTCACCATAGAGGCCGTTAAGGGTGGTGGGTATCGCAGAGCCTGGGCGTGTGGGTTGGAGGCGTACGTCAAGGTCGTCCACGAGCTTCTTGACGATGGTGAACTTGTCGAGGAAGCCGACAAGGACCTCGTCGAACAAGGAGACGAAGATGTCGTCCAAGCGGCCTCTCACCTTGGCAGCCTCAAGCACTACCTGGAGACATTCCTGGTGCCGGGCCGCAGGCCGGCGTCGTGGACCATCTGGCACAGCCGGCTGATGCTCGCACTCATCGCCTCCATGGGTCTAGCTTCTAGTCAACTAATCTTGTGATTGGAGTGACCACTCTTGCCCTTGGTTAGGGTTCGTAGGTGCGTAGGATTTCGTACTAGATTGGACTGGCGGGGAGCCTTTATATGAGGAGTGCAGACTGCGTTGAATTCACATGCGTGTTGGCCACCTACTCCTCGGCCCTCTACTGCACCTGCCTTTGGCTATATGATAGGTGGGCCAGCCACCCGTTGGGCCCACGTGTCATACACTCAAAGGCAGGTCCAGGAAGTCAATGAAGTTCCGTCCCCTCCGTGCTGGTGCAGTATAGTCATCTCACCAGACCTCTAGTTGGGCCCAACTAGAGAACTTTGATGTTTACTGGTTTATTGGTCCCTTTGCATTTTGCGCCAAGTTTTGACCTTTGATTTAACTAATAAAATGTTAATCCATGTAAACAAAAATGTTGTGTAAGTCATCTTACAAAAACCAAATAATCCGAAAACACTTAGGCACGGTACATTAATACCCTCCTCGTTTCTTATTTCGTGACATATCAACCAATGAGAGATGTGGGTTGTGCATGCTTTCAATGACTTGAGACTACCAAACATGACATGCAGTGGTTAGTTCATTGCATGTAATCCTATTAATTAGCAAAAAGACATTAAGTTCTCTCGCTGATAGGAATAAAACAACACACCATGTATTTATTTACAGAGGGAGTACTACATTTTTTGTGACATGCATTACTAGATATTGCTAGTCAAATACTAAATCCAGATGGACGTGGTAGTACTACTAAATCCAGATGGTGGTGCTAGTACTAGTAGTAGTACTACCAATGTAGTAGCACTATACTACCCGTTGGTCAAATTATTACGTGATGCTCTTCACAGTGAACTGACAAGACCCTGCGCCGGAGATGACACCTGAGTATAGGCGTCGTGCTCGGCATACCATAGTCAGCCTCACCGTCTGCAGTCACTATCATCATGGTTGTAGAGCTAGCCTGCTTACAACTAGCCGTGTTCGACATAATTTCCCATGCATAGATGCCTGTGCATTGCACAGAACACTAAGATTGGGGGTGGATGGCGCCGGCAGCGGCCATCGCGCCAGATTTTTCCATGGCCTTCTAGATGTGGTGGGGAGGAAATAAGGCTGATTGTGAGAGACAAGGAGTTGTTTGTAAATGGGAACAAGTGCGGGCATCTTTTTGCAAAACTAGAGAAGTTTGGTTTGTATGCGTCAGATCTAGATCCAACGGCTATTGGTGAAAGATGTCAGGCACAACATCATCACTAACTCAGGACCTCGTTGATTTGTAGGATTTTGAAAACGCAGGAATAGGACACGGCAATATTACAAGTTTCAAACTGATATTACAAATGTTAGGAGTAATGTTGCACCTACGAAGAGGGAATTACTAGGAAGTTTATGTAAGAACTTTCGTTACTTTAGGTGGATGCAGCATTATCGTACAAACTAAAATCCACCACCCTGACAAGTCACTAATGGGCAAATAAATTTTTGAGTCTCTGGCCACTTGATGTTTCAAAAAAAATTCAGCTTCTGCGGAGACTTTGTCATTTAGGCTTAGACGCTTGCGGTGACCAGCACGCCATTCATTTTGCGCCAGAGAACGCCAAACCTCATTACCTTGAGCACACTTGCCTCCAGAACAAAGAACCTGGCCAATTTAATCTCAGATGTGTTGCCTCAATAGTCGATCAAATCAATTTCTGTAAGATGGAGATCAAGGCATTCAATGAGATTGTTATAGTGCACCACATTTTTCACTTTCGGGTCTTTTTTTATCTGCAAAAGAAGAGAACATATTAGAGCAGCTGGCTGTATAAGATTGCCATGTCATCAAGAGGTACAAATATCATTCGCTCATATGATAGGGTTGGCTGGCTAGTGATATATTTTTCACTCTCTCTCTCTCTCTCTCTCTCTCTCTCTCTCTCTCTCTCTTAACTCTCATTTACCTAGGAGCAGGTGAAGAGCTTGGGCATTTGTTGCCTTCCACTATGTGGCCGATGCCATATTTCTCAAAAGTTTGCCAAATAATACGCATCGATGTCAAATCAAAAGATTTTGGCACCGCTCTCGTGACGTGAGAGAGTTGGCACCGCTGTTGAGGGAGTCCTGGATTAGGGGGTGTCCGGATAGCCGAACTATCACCTTTGGCCGGACTCCTGGACTATGAAGATACAAGATTGAAGACTTCAACCCGTGTCCGGATGGGACTTTCCTTGGCGTGGAAGGCAAGCTTGGCGATACGAATATGCAGATCTCCTACCATTGTAACCGACTCTGTGTTACCCTAACCCTCTTCGGTGCCTATATAAACCGGAGGGTTTTAGTCCGTAGGACGAAGAACAATCATACCATAGGTTAGCTTCTAGGGTTTAGCCTCTCTGATCTCATGGTAGATCTACTCTTGTACTACCCATATCATCAATATTAATCAAGCAGGAGTAGGGTTTTACCTCCATCGAGAGGGCCCGAACCTGGGTAAAAACATCGTGTCCCTTGTCTCCTATTACCATCCGCCTAGACGCACAGTTCGGGACCCCCTACCTAAGATCCGCCGGTTTTGACACCGACACTGGTGCTTTCATTGAGAGTTCCTCTGTGTCGTCATCCTTAGGCCCGATGGCTCCTCCGATCATCAACAACGAAGCGGTCCAGGGTGAGACTTTTCTTCTCGGACAGATCTTCGTATTCGGAGGCTTTGCACTACGGGCCAATTCGCTTGGCCATCTGGAGCAGATTGAAAGCTACGCCCCTGGCCATCAGGTCAGATTTGGAAGTTTGAAATATACGGCTGACATTAGTGGAGACTTGATCTTCGACGGGTTCACGCCACAGCCGAGCGTGCCACACTGTCACGATGGGCACAATCTAGCTTTGCCGCCGGACAGTGCCCTGGAGGCCGCACAAGTGTCCACTCCGACCCTTAGCTCGGAGCCGACTGCGCCGACCGAGGACGGGTGGCTGGACACCTCCTCGGGGGCTGCTATCTCTACGGCGATTGCGCCGAACACCAACCCAGTCCTTTGTGAAGCTCGTGACTCCAAGGTGCCGGACTACTCTCAGGACTCCGAACCTTCCGCGCCCCGGCCGATCGAATTCGATTGGGCGCCGATCCTGGAGTTCACCACCGCGGACATCTTTCAGCACTCGCCCTTTGGCGACATCTTGAATTCACTAAACTCTCTCTCTTTATCAGGAGAGCCCCGGCTGGATTATGGTCCGCAAGGTTGGGATGCGGGCGACGAAGAAATTCAAAGCCCACCCACCACCCACTTCATAGCCACTGTCGAAAGTTTAAACGACGTGCTCGACTTCGACTCCGAAGACATCGATGGTATGGACGACGAAGTAGGAGATAAGCATGAACCAGAACCTATAAGGCACTGGACAACCACCTCATCTCACGATGTATACATGGTGGACACACCTAAAGGAAGCGACGACGAGGAACAATGGGACGCCACGAGGGATCATTCCCCCGAAAAGCAGTCAAAACGGCGACGTAAGCGCCGCTCAACATCCCGCCTCGACAAAGAGAGCAGCCATGCAGACCCAGCCATAGAGCAGGGCGAACCGGTGGACGACGAACATGCCATCGCGCAACCGTCCGAACAGGACAACCTAGATAAACAATCCGTCCCAGGCGAAGATAACAGTCCGGACGATCTAACGTTGGACAAGCTACTGGAGCAGAAGAACCTTCACAAAAGGCTCGTCGCCACTGCGCGTAGCCTGAAAAAGCAGAAGCGGAAGCTCAAAACAGCGGAGGAGGCGCTCTGAATCAGATGGAGCAAAGTACTCAACACCGCAGACAAATACGGCGATAGTCGCCGAACGAAGAGCTACCCGAAGCGAAAACTACTGCCCAAATTCGATGAGGAGGCCGTAGAGCCCCCGCAATCAAAAAGCAGGGAGACCACCCGGTCGAATAGATGACCCCATGGCAAACATAGAACGGCAAACGGCGCCGCACACAAGCTGGCACGCGATCCGCATACGGATTCGCATCAAAGAGATGGCCCAGTTAGATCTATCTACGGGCCAAGAAAGAAAGCTCTAGTAAGCAATTCAACACATCAAGTATCCGAATGCTACGGTACACCTAAATATAGAGGTGTCGCACACCCCCTATGTTTCATCTATGAGGTTCTGGATTATGAATTCCCAGCAGGATTCAAACCCGTAAGCATAGAGGCATACGACGAAACAACAGACCCCGGAGTCTGGATTGAGGATTACATCCTCCACATACACATGGCTGAAATTCCAAGCCATAATAAAACATGAGCCCCCTCACGAAGGGGTCCATCGGGAAGCCTAGCCCCCGAAGAAAGTGAGACACGAACACCTCGCTTTCGCCGGGCTTGGGAGTGGGAATAACCTGCCCTTGGGCAGGTAGCCTATGCGAAATTTCGCCAGTTAGATACCTGGCATCTCTTAACTTTAGCACGTCTTCCTCCGTAACGGAGGAAGGCATCCACCGGCCTTGCAGGTTGGAGCCAGACATCATTGAAGGTCCGAAGCACCTGAATCTGGAGCTTTGGGTGTTGGAACTCGAAGCGAGGGGCGGATTCGATTGAGATTGAAAGAAAGGAGCCGGGCCTTGGTCTCTTTATAAAGAGGTTGAATACCAAGAGCCTTCCCCGTGACCGTTCGGGACTCGCCCTCGATAGAGGGGGCGAGCCAACAGGCACGATTGGGTTACCCACGCCCGTATTGATGAGAATCCCGGAATAAGGGGACACGATCTCTGCTTTGACAAGACGTGCCAAGGAAACCGCCTCGCTAAACGCGCTGAGGTGGGACAATAAAACGATCTGAATGAAGGCTTGGCCATGGCATGATGTCGCGCTGCGGAATACATCAGCAGATTAGATTCGTCCAAATGTTATTCTCTCTACGGTGGTATGTGGTATTTTGTAGAGCCGGACACTATCCTTGTGTTCAAAATCTTCTATGAAGTATTCGGAGGAGGAACCCGCCTTGCAATGCCAAAGACAATATGCGCGCCGGACTCGTCATCATTGAAGCCAGGTTCAGGGGCTACTGAGGGAGTCCTGGATTAGGGGGTGTCCGGATAGCCGAACTATCACCTTTGGTCGGACTCCTGGACTATGAAGATACAAGATTGAAGACTTCGTCCCGTGTTCGGATGGGACTTTCCTTGGCGTGGAAGGCAAGCTTGGTGATACGGATATGTAGATCTCCTACCATTGTAACCGACTCTGTGTAACCCTAACCCTCTTCGGTGCCTATATAAACCGGAGGGTTTTAGTCCGTAGGACGAAGAACAATCATACCATAGGCTAGCTTCTAGGGTTTAGCCTCTCTGATCTCGTGGTAGATCTACTCTTGTACTACCCATATCATCAATATTAATCAAGCAGGAGTAGGGTTTTACCTCCATCGAGAGGGCCCGAACCTGGGTAAAAACATCGTGTCCCTTGTCTCCTGTTACCATCCGCCTGGACGCATAGTTCGGGACCCCCTACCTGAGATCCGCCGGTTTTGACACCGACAGTTGTGCACACAGACCCACATGTATAAACAAATCAATCAAACCAACTAAACCAGCCTCTCACTCTCCCAAACAAGTGTTTTTATTGCCTCAGTCCTCTCTCTCTCCCACGCAAGTGTTTTTTCATTGTGTGAGTTAATTTGGCACCGGAGCAAAGTAGGTGATCCATATTAGGGCACCAGGTGAGCAATGGAAGGGCATCGATGCCAAATGCATCACAAGTGAATTTGGCATGTGTTTTTTCCTACATAATGGAGGGTCTGCTGGGTGTGCGTTAGTGCGTCCTTCTGTGCATGCCGCCGCACAGTGGTGAATTGTGCGCGAGTGCGTCCTTCACACGGAAGAAGTGTGTCCTCAATGCGCCCTCAATTTACTAGTGTGGGGGGTACTACCCCGAGTGGTTTCAACTTTGTTTACTTCACCGCATGTCATATGGGCCTCTACTTTACTTATTTTCACCCACTGCCACATGGGCCAGCACATGAAGATAGAGAACACGAGATGACAAGGCCGCATGTGGACTGGTTGACCGGTCAACTAAACAATATACGGAGCTACACGCTGACACAGTGAGCGTATAATCCGTCGGTATAGAGAGTTCGAGTGAGAGGGGAGGCCCGTGAGAGATAGCAGAGAGAAAGAAAGACGCTGCCAACATTTTTCTTAAGTCAAACTTTTGAAACTTTGACCAAGTTTATAAAGAAATTACTTATATCTACAATACCAAAGATAAATGATAGCATGAAGTAAGTACATGTTGTGATGAATCTAATGATCATTCCAGATGTAAATGTTTTCCTCCACATATACCTGGTCAAACTTTTCTGAGGTTTGACTTTTCAAAATATCCATATGCTTATGGACGTGAGAGAGTCCCTAACTAGAGAGAGAGAGAGTTTGTGAAAAAGAAAGAGTGAGTGAAAAAAGTGTGTGTGCGTGTGTGAAAGAGACATGGACAACACATGATAAAAGTGGAGAAAAAGTGTGTGTGTCTTATGCAAACATATCACACATGCATCTTCGACAACGGAAGCAAGGTGAGGAGATACTGTGTGGTTGTTTGCAACCGAGAGAGAAAGAACCCTAGCACGTGGCCAAGAGGGGTCTGACAAACAAGGGAGAGAGGTCGAGAGAGACATATGGAGAAAAGGCAGACATGGGGAGGAGAGAGTGTATGTTTTTCATAGAGAGATCCCCTGGAGATCGTGATGGGACTACATGGGTGGGAGATTGAGTGACAATGTGTGTTCGCGATAGAAGATACCCCGAGAGATATCGAGATAGACGTATGGATGGAAGGAGACAATACATGTGTTCCTGATGGCTAGTGAGAGATAATCATATTTAGGGGGGAGTGCGTGCGCCTATAATGGAATGAGGGATTATGGTACTTAGGGGGTGAGTGTCACATAGAGAGAGAAAAAGGGCGGAGAGTTTTGTATGGGTCTATATGTAGCGTGAGCGAGACATGTGTATGTTTGAACCAGGGAAATATTAAGTTTGAGAGAGATAGAGGAGCCCCAATAAGGCTAAGTGGTGCGTCAGATAGCTAAGAGGGGGAAAGATATATTCCATCCACTTGATAATGCAGTGCATGTAAATTTTTTAGAAGTCAAACTTTGGAAACTTTGATCAGGTTTACGCAAATGTTATTTATATCTAAAATACCAAAGATACATCATACGAAACTACATCTCATGGTTAATCTAATGGTATATGTTTGTCGTTCTAGATGTAAATGTTTTCCTCCACGTACATGGTCAAACTTTGTGATGTTTGACTTTTCAATAAATCTATAAGCTATGGACCGAAGAGAGTGCCTAAGTCGAGAGAGATCAAGTGTGTGTGAAGGAGAATGAGTGAGTGTGCAAAAAGAGTATGTGTGTGAAAGAGAAAGTGACAACAAACGATAAATTAGAGAGAGAGTGTGTGTGTGTGTGTGTGTGTGTTTTCATTTCTTATGCAAACATATCACGCATGCATCTCCGAGATAAAAAAGCGAGGTGAGGAGATACACGAAGATAGCTAGTGTGTGATTGTTTGCAACAAAGAGAGACACCCCTATAGCACATGTCCAATAGAGGTCTGGCCAACAAGGAAAAAAGGTCGAGAGGGACACATGGAGAACATGGACACATGGGGAGGGAGAGAGGGTGTGTTTGTGATAGAGAGATCCCCTCGAGATCGTGAGGGGACTATATGGGTGGGAGATCGAGGGAGGTGCGTGCGCGATAGAAAGATGCCCCGAGAGAAATTGAGATAGACCATGCACATGTTTGTGATGGATACTAAGATTAGCTAGTCATATACATATAGGGGGGACTGCTTGTGCCTACAATTGAGTGAGAGACCATCATACTTGGCTAGGCATGAGATTGTGTGTGTGTGCGTGTGAGATGGAGAGAGATAGAATTTTAGATGGGTCTATCGAGTGCGAGTGAGATATGCATGTGTATGTGTAACCCAAGTAGATGGAGAGTTTGAGAGAGAGAGGGAAGAGCTCTGAGACGACAGAGTGGTGCGTGAGAGAGTTACAGCAACGAGCCAAGGAATTTGTGTGTGTACAATGAGTGCATTCAAGATATTTACCTTGTACTAGAGAATCATACATAGTGTGTGAGAGAGACCTATAGATGGAGTATATATGCATGCGAACTAGAAAGACCCCCCCCCACACACACACACAGAGAGAGAGATGGATAGAGGGAGAGGGACCAACT
>NC_041387.1:340872310-340873235 GCF_002162155.2 Triticum dicoccoides | reverse complement strand
GAGAGAGAGAGAGAGAGAGAGAGAGAGAGAGAGAGAGAGAGAGAGAGAGAGAGAGAGAGAGAGAGAGAGCAGGAGTCCGGGAGAGGGGGAGGTCGCGTTTTATGCATCAAAGACTGATATAAACCATGTTTCAATATAAACTTGCATTCAAATATTTTAATTGGAGAACATGTTGTCTTCAATCCACACATGAAGGAGATATGCGTATATCAAACAAGTTCATTGATTCGACTTTCAACATGTTCATGGAGTACTATAATACTGTACAACATGCTACTCGATTGAGGTGTTCAATTTTGGATTTAGTTCACTATTTTGACCTGGTGAACGAGCTATTTTATTGAATCGAGATATTTCATTTTGGGTTTGATTCCCGTTTTTGAGTGGGTCAACTGTTTGTCATATAGTAAATCTCTAGCAACGAGCATGTAAAAACACATTACTCCCGAGCATCATCTCTCCATCTAAAAAAGAAGTGGCAAGCTAATATTTCAACATTTGATTCGAATCGACTTAGTAAGGTAGACGTGGATGCTCGTTCTCCCAAAATTTGAATGAACCGTTAAACACCCTCTGCTCGGTGGAATTCGCCCGAGCAAATAAATTAGAGACGCGAAATTACCGGCCTATGTGGGACACGCATCAATCGGCCCATTGTACATCGAGGGTAGGTTCGTAACTTCATCCAAGGGCGCCTTCTCCTCAGCCGAAATGACATGTGCCGAATAATTCATAAACCATGGTAGGCAAAACACCATCTCCTTGCCCGAAATAGCTCGCGCCCACTATTTCAAAACACGCTCTCCTCGCCCGAAATCGCTCGCGCCCACTATATTTCAAAACACGCCCTCCTCGCCCGAAATCGCTCGCGCCCACTATTTGGGGAGAAGCTAAGTTACTCCACTATCCCCGACCCTTAGTACAC
>NC_041387.1:340765045-340872171 GCF_002162155.2 Triticum dicoccoides | reverse complement strand
CCAATTCCCTCCCCATTCATACCTCGTGGGCGCCAAATCACCTTCTCCCCGGAAGCTCCCTTCTCCCGAGCCGCGAAACCTCAGCCCCTCCTCCATGGCGCCTCCCACGGCACCAAATTCACAGCTGCCCTCCTCCCTAATGCCAGAGACATTGTCCATTTGTCGTCATGCACTGGGCCGTGTGCCTCTTACTACGTGCTGCTGGAGCTGCCTCGACGACGGCCGCGTGAACCATACCGGAGCCGATTCACCCCCGCCGTTGTTCACGGCACCGGAGCGGCTCCAACTTCAGATCTGTCCAGAGCCCCGGCGCTACTTCCCCGTAGCCTTCAACCATCGCAACATCTCTGCTTCCCTGCCGCCGGTCGCCACCGCAACCGCGCCAGCCTCACCGACTCGGCAGCTGGAGCTGCCTACTTCACCGTGCCGCCAGATAGGTCGCACCCTCATCTCAAATCACTTTATTTAGGCGTCAGTTGTCTGAATTTTTATTCTGGGCCAATCAATTCCGAATGGGAAGCAGCATCTCTCGAGGCGGAGGAGCTCCTAGGTTGTCGGTTGGCTGGTGTCTAACGTAAGGGTGCGGGGGCGCAAGTTCGTCGCGGAAGTAGCGCTTAGATGGCTATCTTAGAGTTGCAAGGGTTGAAGGTACTGCCGCCGCCAGATCTGGATGACGGCGAGTCTTTGTGGATTGGCCCGGGGGCGGCGCAACCACGGCAGTGCGGTGGGGCGGGAAGTGGGGTTTTGTTCAGGGCCACGGACGGCGGAGGCAGGCTGTTGTGCCATTGGTCACTGTCTCTTCGGGGAAGATTCTGAACAGTGTCAGCCGGGAGGCACAAGATGGCCATCAAGCCATCCGGCGTAGATCGGACAGTACCAAAATAAAATAAAACCGTGTGACCCCAATTTAGTCATCAGTCAATAGAAATGTGACCACTCTCGTACCTTGCTGTTGATCTCTTAGGGTATTTCTTCAGATCAAAGAGATGTGTCATTCTTAACATTATGTGTTTTCTGCATCTTCAGCCACACCGTCTTCCAACTCACCGCAACTGCTCCAACAAGGGAAGCATACACCAGAAGGGGGCTATAGTCCCCACTCAATAGTTCCCTGCATCGATTGCGCATGCCCGACATGGATAGCCACAACAACTGCAGGGCCATCGACAAGTCAGCACATGATGCTCACTGCTATGGATGGCGGCTAGATAGGTTGTACCCTTATCTTACTTGTGTGCAACATTTATAGCTTTGTTATTCATCTAAGCATGGAAAATATATTAACACATTTCACTGTATATTCATGTTGATCTCTTACGAGTCTTGTTAAGGAGTTAGCATTGTTCCATAGTTCAGCTAAGAGACTTGTTCTTTAGGTAACGATGTTCCATAGTTATCATCCATCAGCCAATGCTATCCCACGGGCTGGTGATTATAGTATTATACCACTTCTAGTATTACCTATGTTGTTCTTTAGTACTTTTGTGTTCCATCTAGTTAATCTCGAGTACAAACGATACATATTATGTAGCTTTCATCTGTGTTCTCCCTTTAGTTTTTTAGACCTGTTGCTGCTAGTTAACCCCAGTCCTACTATTTATGTCGTCTCCTACAGGCACTCATTACATAAATCTAACTACTAGTTGTCTTCCATGCATGTCAGATATAATTGCACACACTGATTGATGCACAAGAACCTCACGGAGCAATGTAACGGCCAACAAACTTGACGTCAATGATACCCAATATGATGGAACATGTAAAGGCAGTTCTTCACAAGACTTGCAGAAAGATGATGAATCCTATTCACCCCACAAGGTCCTTGCTCTTACTTGGCCCTTGATATGGGTACAACATGCATATAATGTCCTGGAGTGCAACTACTCTGTTGCAATGCCTTGTGCTTAGCCTGCTGATCATGCATGTAAATATGGCATGCCTTCCTGTTTTTCAGTACCTATTCCATTCATGATAACATGTTTTCAAATTCAAGTACTATCATTCTACTCTATCGCAATGCCATCTGCTTAGTTTGGACATCATGCTTTTGAATTTCTTATGCATTGTTATTCATCAGTATATACTTCATCTGTCTACCATACCATGTTCTTTTTTACATTTAAGTGATGTTCTAGTGGTCTCTTGCAATGCCATCTTAGTTTCCCAATCATACACGCATATGTTGCCTTAGTGTTTTTTTGTATGTATTCCGCCGGCCTACAGTTTTACATTCAAGTAGTGTTCTTTTGCACTGTTGTCCTGTCGTATCCCTAGATCTTACATCATACTCCCTCTATCCAGATTACATGTCGCAGAAATGGATAAAACTAGATGTGTCTAGAACTGAAATACGCCTAGACCCGTCCATTTATTTTCGGATGGAGGGAATACATGCCAATATGGCATGCCTTTCTATTCTTCATTACCTGTTCCATCTCTGTTGTAGCATGTTTTATAATTGAAGCACCATTCTTCTATATAAGGCGTACAAGGGGAAGACGGCTGTGTTAGAATCTGAAGGGTTGCAAACCAGGTCTTTGCAAAAGATCCAAATGCTAGGAGATAATAAACCAACTCCAGTTTTCATAGATACTGCTCCAGCACAGAGAAACCCAACTCCCACTGATAATAAGCAGATTCCAGTGGCCAAAGAACTAGTCTGCTCCAGTCCAGCAAAAGAATGTCAACTCCATTCTAAGAAGCGTGTGCGTATTCTCGCATCATGAAATTTTATAGCATTCTGATCATATTTTCTACATGTTTCTTACCCATCTCTCTTTTAGAAAATAAGGTTAAACTATAGAAGACTGCCTCCATTGGGATCATATTCGAGGAAAATATCTTGCGGGAATTCTGTGCTCCAATGCTGATATAAGTACCTATTGTATATCACTATATTTTTACATCAGCATGTATTTTGTTAATCGGCATGAATCCAACCTTTACCTGATCTAAAATTAGTTGTAGCAAAATGTTAAAGGCGCCAATGTTGATTTTTGTAAGGGAAACTGCCTGGTAGTTTTGCATACTGAGCTGCATGAATGTACTATCTCATATCATGCACATTACTGAACTGTAGTGCTGCTCTGGTTGCCCATTCATTCATTGTGTCAATGTTGCTTTCGTATTACCTTACCTGACTGATGATACCTATGCCATATTGTGTTAATTTGGTGTAGGCTACTTGACCAAACGTTCGTTGTGTCAATGTTGCTTTCCAATTATCTGACTTGGCTAATGATAGCAATGCTAGCGTGTTAATTTGCTGCCGGCTGCTGAAGATAAGAAGACAAACTCTGAAAACAGCAAGGCAACCCCATTGTTTCTTTCTAATAAATCTAGGCCAGGTAATATGGCAATAACTCATGATTAATCTGTTCGGTTCCGCTCCTAATTTATGTTATGATGGAGTGGTCGACACACTCTCCACTATCAATAGTACAAGCCTGCCAAAATCGCCATCTGAATGAATTCAGTTTCCTCTATCTCGAATGCAATGGAAAAAATGTATGTTTGTGAACCAATTAATGGCTGAAGCAGTGATGAAAATGGTGGAGGAACCAGAAGTGCACATTCATGCGCAACAACAACTGATCAATGTTTTCAGAGACAGTGTAGCAAAGCAGCAAGAACTTGCCCACATGCTTATGGGCGTCATCCGCGCTGAGGTTGTAGAGATCGTTAGGTTCTGTTCATTTATTTGCATTGGCATCAATCTTTGATTGCCCAGTGGATGTAATTTCCTGTAATATATGCTGGATGTGCAACGTTTTTCCCTGTATGTCGTATCTTTGCTTGATCGGTTTTGGTCATGTGCATAATTACTTGTCGTAATGGGCTCAAATTATCTAATTTTGTCTAAAGACATGTACGAACTTTAGCGGGCCCATTAAGTTAATGGGTCGTTACCAGGCCGAAAGTAATGGTCGGCCCTCTTACCTCCCGGGTTGTAACAGGCCGACATCGAAGCGGGCAACAGGTGGGCCCATTTGATTTCACGGGACGTTAACAGGCTGTTACTAAGGTCGGGCTACATATGTCCCAACTATACTGTGGGCCTTTAGCAGGCCGAAAGAGACGGCGGGCTCATACTGGACCATGAAGAGCATGGGCCGCTAAGAGGCTGAAAGTCAGGTTGTACTGTAAATGGCCCAACTATGTTGTGGGCCTTTAGCAGGACGAAAGAGAAACCGGGCTGTTATTGGACCATGAAGAGCATGGGTCGTTAAAAGGCCAAAACTCAGGTCCGACTACAAATGGCCCAACTCATGTATGGGTCGTCAACAGGCTGAAAGACACACCGGGCCGGGAATTGGCCCAACAATTAAATGTGTCGCTAAAAGGCCAAAACTCAGGTCCGACTACAAATGGCCCAACTCATTTATGGGTCGTCAACAGGCTGAAAGACACACCGGGCCAGAAATTAGCCCAACACTTAAATGGGTCAATAAAAGGCCGAAAGATGTACATCCTGAAAATTGGTCCATCCCTTAAATGGGTCGTTAATGGGTCGAATTCACATCGGGGCCGATATTGAGCCCAAATATATAGCAGGCTGTTAACCGGCTCGAACTGACGATGGGATGCAATAGTGTCAAATCTTTAACGGGCCAAATTGCCACATCTTGTATGGGTCGTGGGCTTAAATGGACCTGACACAAGTAGGCCTTATATGGGCCAGTCTGCTAATTTTTATTGGGCCGACCTTTTTCACCGGAATGGGCCACTGTTGAGCCGTGCCATGTGTCGACCTATCATAGGCGGCTCCTGTCCAATGAGTGGATGACATTTGTCTCAACGGTGAGCCAACACGTGTTACCTCCGGCCAATGAGAATCTTACACATGGAAAATCCTCATTGGTAAGGGCTGTTAACGGGTTATCGGATCCAAAACCGGACCAGATAGCTTAACGGCGACCCATTACGGAGGATGCCACGTGTCGGTCACCCTTGACGACAGCACTTCATGACGTGCCATTTATCGTCATGGAAGTGGACACTTTCGTGATGATAATTTTGGTAATGTCATGGAACACTTCTACGACAGCACAGGTATGACTATCTTGATTCTGTCATAAAATCATCATGGGTGTACATGCATGACAGAAAACATGACCTACTGTGACAAACACGTATCATCACAAAAGTGTATTTTTTTGTAGTGTTGTGTGCCCGTTGTTGTTGTATGGATCCTTGTCCCCATTTGTGATTGTTTATGTTTTTCCACGACGGTGGCCGTAAGTGTCTTTTGTAGACACGGGGCCACCCAGGACCTAGCCCAGAGGGGAGTTGGTCAAAGTGGCCGGGAGAGTGTCATGGGAAATAGATCAGTTTTGTCGGAACATCGTTGGTCCACCCGAATGGGAGCGTGAGGCCATGGGTTCCGTGGTGGGCGTACAGTGTACGAACCTCTGCAGAGTGTGTGTTTAAATCTATCAATAGCCACGCCCGCGGATTTGGGCCCAGTTCATAGTCTGTCACACTATGGGTCAACAGTAGTATTAATAATGTGCTTAATAACAACCCTGGTTCAATGACGAGAAAGAGGTTGGTTGTGATCGTGAGAGGATCACCGTGGTATCGAGGATACCGACTTGTTGGATATTTGTGGAGTTATGCGAGAATCACGGGTAAAGGTCAAGCTCCTTGTGGTCATGTAATGATTACTACGGTATTGTTTATACCAAGCTTGATTGGATCCTGAGATGATCGTGTGATGTCCGTGATGGTAAGCTGATGTATGTGATGGTTACGAGGTAACCCAAGTAGAGTAAGTTGTTCCATGATAGTGTCATCATGGGTCATGTAGAATCCTCATGTTTATGTTCTTGTCATGCTCATAGTGTTCTAGTGGTATCATGTTCATCTTGTTCATGCTATGATTAATCTAATAGTATCATGTTAATCCTTGTTAACCTGTAATTGCCATGATGTTGTTTGTCTTGATTGCTCTTGGTTGTTGTGAGCTTGCAAGTACATTCAATGTACTGACCTGGCATGTCATGCCAGTTTGCAGGTCATGCCGGATTTATTGCTTGTTTGTCGTGGATTCCTTGTTTGCGAGCTAGGATAAGCGTTCCAGCCAGAGTCCCTGCGGAGTGGAGTTCATCATCGTCGTCGTTGTTCCGCTGCCAATAGTTATTCTGCTGCTAGAAGTTATTCCGCTGCTTCGTGTTGTTTGGCCGCTTGCATATAGCAACCATGGTAGGCGTAGTGTCGTCGTGCCGATGTAATCCCTTGTACCCACATAGATTGTAATAAAGAGTGATTTGTTCTATGCTAAGCAGTGACGTATTCCAGAAGACTTCTCCTTGATCTCTGGGCTGGAATATGGGGCATTCCGGTTTCTCTGAGCCGGGGTGCCACAGGCCCAGACCCCGGGGCTCCTGTCGGTGTACTAAGAGTTGGATCCTTAGTACCCCAGACTTATACACAACAGTAGCAGCCTTCCCGCCAGCAAGGCTTGTCGGAGGATAACTAAAGCTAAACTTAAGATCAGATTACAAGGATACAAAGAAGATCTCCGAAGACAGAGATCAAGAATACTGAAGATAGAGCTCGAGGACCCGGCAAGATCCTTGCCGGGGGAAGCTGGCGAAGCCCGCCAAGCTCCAAGACCGGCAAACTCCAAGCCCAGCAAAAATTGCTTAGCCACAGCTCCACCTCATCGATCAGGTTTTCACTTGTTAATTAGGTGTTGAGCAGGCAGGTAGTTAGGTGAGTCTTTTCTAGGCATGTGGCAGCTCGCCTCTGAACATATAACTTTAATGACACCCGTCCAGGTGATGTGATGTGTCAAGGAAATAAGTGATAGATGGGCGAACAAAATAGAAGGAGAGACTGCTCTTACTGGGGAGCTCCATCCATAAGACACCTCACAGCGCAATAAATGCATTTGTCCTAACCCGTCAGAGATAGGTATTTGCATTGTAGCCACTATTTACAATGTGTGTTTACCATTGGGCACTATGGTGATCCCTTAGTCTATAAAAGGAGACACATGGCTACCTTAACAAAGGCGGAAACCCTGTCCATTTGCATATGTAGTTGCACCTTCCGTGCACCTTGCCAGGACGTGTGCACCTTGTAACTGGACACATACACACCCAATATACAAAGTAGGAGTAGGATTTTACGCTTCTCAGTGGACCGAACCTGGGTAAACCTCATGCGTTTCTACTAGCTCTACTCTTTGTGCTCGTCGATCCCGCCCGTCGAACCGCAAAGGGATCGCCATGATCACATAGATGGTCGTACGAACGACAATAATTATCTTTGTTTATCATTTACCTACTTGAGGACGAGCAGGAATTAAGTTTGGGGTGTTGATACGTCTCAAACGTATCTATAATTTTTTATTGTTTCATGTTGCCATATTATCATTATATATACTTTTATTATCATTTTACATCATTTATATTATTATTTTGGACTAACCAATTAATTTATTGCCAAGTGTCAATTCATGTTTTCTACTTGTTCTTAGTTTCATCGGAAATCAATATCCGCGGAGGTAAAAATACGTTGTTCTTCCATGAGAGAGAGAGTCGTTGTTGCCCTGGCTGCCATCACACCACCCATATCCTGGGATTCTCCGCAGTCAAATCCATTCAACACGACGCCGGGTGTGCTCATGTCGCCGTCAAATCCATTCAGTATGGCGCCCGTGAGCCCACGTGGAAAGGTTTGCTCCTCTCGGATGTATTCCCTGTTGCCGCTCCCATTGAGGGATCCGAGACTAATTCGTCATTAAACTATGATATGCACATCAGCGCTCATTGCTAAGCCCCTCATCCGTTCTCACCGTCTTGCTGATATTGTATGTAATTAAATTTTGTATATAAATACGTGTGAATTGGCCTAAATGAACTTGGTGGGACAGTTTAACGGCATTTCCTAAACGGCGCCTTAAGTGCTCATTTTACGTGTTAGGGCAAATGGGCGCACACCCCCTTCTCCACGCGGGCTGGCCCATTTCATTTTTTTTCTCCTCTTTATTAAGGAGCAAAAATAATACGAGTGCAGTGGGAATTGAACCGTGACTTCCTGGTTATATGCACACTAAGCTAACCACCATAGCCACCGCACCTTTGCGTCTCTCATCAGTTTTTTACTTCTTTTCTTCTTTCTTGTTTCTTTTTCATTTTTTATTTTTTCTTGGAAGATTTTCGTTTAGTTTTTTCTTTTATTTTTTCATTTTTCTTAGAACTGTTTTTGTTCTTTTTTATATATTTTTTTTCTAAATACATGAACATTCTCTTCAAATTTGTGAACTTTTTCTCAATTCGATGAACTTTTTTTCAAAGTTGATGAACTTTTATCTAATTCAATGAACTTTTATTTTGAGATTTGATAAAAAAATCAAACACGGTGAACTTTTTTGAAATCCATGAACTTTTTTTGAATTTCGATGAACTTATTCAAATTCGATGAATTACTTTTAAAATTTCATGAACTTTTTTTCAAATTTGATGAACTAATTTTCAAAGTTTATGAAATTTTTGTTCACCGTATTGAAGAAAAATGTTCACCATACATTGAAAAAATGTTCAGTGTGTATAAAAAAATGTTCATCATGTCTAGAAATTTTGTTCAACATGCACTCAAATGGAGTTCATCGTATTTAAAAAAAGTTCTATGTGTATTTGAATATTGTTCACCATACATTGAAAAAATGTTCAGTGTGTATAAAAAATGTTCATCATGTAGAGAAATTTTGTTCAGAATGTACTCAAAAAAAGTTCAGCGTATTTTAAAAAAATGGTTAGTGTTTCTTTGTATAATGTTCACCCTATACCAAGAAAATGTTCAATGTGTATTCTAAATTTCCTTTCTAAAAATTGTTCGCAGTACAAAGAAAAGGAATATTCGAAATTTGATAAACTATATTCAGAATTGATGAACTATTTTTTTCAAATTCGGTGAACTTTTTTCAGAATTGGTTAACTTTTTTTTTCTAATTCGTTTTTAAAAAAAATTGATGAACCTTTTCGAGTTCCATGAATGTTTTTTAAAATTGAACTTTTATTACACATCTATGATTTCCTTTTTCTTTTTTATGTTTCCCTTTTCTGAAATGATTTTTATGGTACAGAATTTATGTCAATGTTGTACTAGAAGAAGTATTAAGTAGGTTTGTTTTTGGATTATAGACATGTAAGTGGTCCTGGTGCAGTGGTAACTGCACTATTTGTTTCGGCTGTATATGTAGGTGCGTTGGTTCGAATCCCACTACCTGCAATTATGTTTCTACCACGTTTTCATTTTGGCGAGGTTGTTGGGCCGGCCCGCTAGGCGACGCGCGCGAGCGCCAGGAACATTAAGCGGCGCAGAAGGCGCCCTATAGGAGCTCCCCAGTTTAACATGAGTTCGATCAACCATTGCTAGCATTTTTCACACGTGACTCAACGACCCATAAGAAAAGGCTTAACGCTGGAACGACGTGGCCCAGTATGGGCATGACGAGTGCGTGCAACACGTGTGTCCGAAAACGCTACAGATGGATGGACAAACGGACCGCGGGTTGTTTATCTAAAATACGTCAGGGGTTTCTATAAAATTGCATGAGGGACCATGACAAGAATATCACCTCCTTTTATGCATATTTTTTTGTCAACAAAGCTTTGTTTTTTATTATTATTCCTCACTCATAGAGTTACGATCCTTGGCAACAAGTGCAGAAATAAAAGCAAAGCTTGGTTGTGAGTAGCAGTATCCAAAATTTGCAGATCTCCATGGCTTTTTGGCATGTAGACCATATTCCAAGAAATTAGGGCATGGTCGAGTTTTTTCTGAATGAGTGCATGGTTGATGTTGATCGCACAACATAAATTCCCAACAAATAAGGTCCAAGGAACCTCTCACTCACATGGTATGGTTGTGTTCTACCCTTAGTCATTGTGTCTCCACCTGTTAACATCTCTCACTTTCAGCTCCCCTCTCTATGGCGACTCGCGCGGCAAGTCGCGGCCACCGTCTAAGTCTGGCATTCCGGTCGCCGCTACCCTCATCGGTGTCGCTCTCTGCGGTGGGAATTCCAGGCGGTTCCAGGTTTTTGTGCCTCGACGCAGAATCCATCTCATCTGACGAGGAGGGTGTGCCTGTCGTCGGGATCCAGATGGCTAGGTACGTGCTCGACAAAGGTGGGTTTACCGCGGAGTGAACTTCGGTGGTTGGCCAGAGGAGGAAGATGGAACCCGAGTTAGTGCAAGAATTCTAGGAGGACGCCAGCTTCCCTACACCAGCGTCATGTTTCTGGGAGAGGCAATCTTTGTTTCCGCTAGAGATCGACGCGAAGGTTCGGGACGAACAGGAGGAGGGTGTTGCGGAGGTTCAGACAAGCCCACGTCAGCTTGGTAGATCTGTAGCCTGTGAAGCGGTGGCACCTTGCAGGAGATCGTCGTCGTTGCCGTCGGCCTGCGCGTCACCCGGGCGTGTGTCGAAGCAGGGCGAGGCGGCGGTAAAGCAAGGGGACACATCAGAGGCGCATTAAATGAGTCTTGTCCCGTAATGGCTAAGTGATAAGCTTAACCACAGTACACCGATGCCACCTCCTGTGTGCCATTGTGGCGATCCCCTTGACTATAAAAGGAGGCCCAAGGCATCCAGGAGAAGGATTCGGACCCTTGGACAAGTTACGCTCAGTGTAGCTAGCTCAAGAACTCCAAGAATACAGATATACACATCAAAGCAGGACTAGGGTATTACGCGTCCGTGCGGCCTGAACCTGGGTAAACGACTGGTGTGCTTGTGCTGACTGCTGATCCCGCTCTTCTCACGACCCCGCGCCCCGCAACCCTGGTAGGGATTCTTGTGATCCCATAGGTGTCGTTTTCCACCGACAGCTGCTGATTCAAAGGCCAGTTCAGGAGCGGGTATCCAAGATTGAGCAACAGCTCAAGGACGCCACTCGTAAGTGCGAGCTCCTCGAAGAGGAGAATAAAGCTAAGGCATCCAAACTCGCCAAGGCCCTTCAAGAAGCCCAAGAGGCAAGGTCTGAATCCCGAGCGGCTCGCGAGGAGATCCGACAGGTCGGACAGATAGCAGCTAGTAAGCCCTTTCTTTTATAGTCTAAGTTTGGTGATCAGAGGTATGCCTTGCTTAATCGACTATGGAGTTCTCCAGACGCCTTTGCGGATCTTCCGAAGAGTGTCGTCGATGTTGTGCAATTCTACCGAGCCCAGGAGGGGCATGCACTGGAGAAGCTGTTCTGGTCCCAGTTCGCGACGCAGGAGCGCTCGGCCCTGCTGAACGACCAAATGGTGCAGTGCGCTGAGCTGCATATGATGTCCGGAGCAGCCATGAAGGAGGTCATAGTCCCAAATTTATAGACCTCCTTCATGGCTGCTCCGGACATCATATGCAGCTCAGCGCACACATGTGGCCACATAGAGCCCCTGGCAATGGGTGTCAAGGTGTGTGAGTGAGACAACTAGGGAGACAGAATACAATTTTATGACCTTCTGCACAACATGTGTGTCGTAATGACCTTCTGCACAATTTTAAAGGAGTAATACCTGGTGTAGAAGCTCGTTGCTCGGGCACAATAACATTGGAGGTCGTCTTCGGCTTGCCAAACAACTTCCCGCAGTGAAGACTTGATCTTTGATATCGTCCCCTTCCGAAGTGGCTATCACGCACTGCTCGGACGGACCGCTTTCACTCGATTCAACGCAGTCCCACACTACGCGTATTTATAGCTGAAGATGCCCGGCCCACGTGGCGTCATAACAGTCAATGGAAACACGGAATGCTCCCTCCATACCGAGGAGCACACCGCGGCCCTCGCGGCCGAAGTACAGAGCGGCCCTATGAAGCCGCACACCTTATCGGCCATCAAATCGCCGGACATGGTTAAACGAGTCCAGTTTGTTCCGCATGATGACAGCTCGGCCATTCCAGAGCTCGACTAGTAGTTTTGTCTTCGTCGATCGCCGCACACACCCGCGGGGTTCGTACCGCGCATGCATAATTATGCACTCAAAATACCTTGGGCGTCAATGAAGGCACAATACAGACATGCCTATAGTACGGTTTGACCCTGTATGACCCTCCACCTTTTTTCTTCAATTATTTTTTCTTCTACCACAGGTGCATTCAAACCTATATATCATACGGACTTACAAGGACTAATTTTTCAAGCCCAGTCTCATACGGATAGCCGAAGAAGGAACCTCTCTCTACAAGGCAAAAGCGGCGCAGACGTGCGGCAGGATGTCCAAAGGATTCCTCATACCAAACTTTAGTCAAGGACCTGTATCAAGCTTTCCTCCTTATTCTCAGACTAACATAAATTTATAGACAACTTATGAAATTTTTCTGTGCTAGACAACTAACTTACTACATGAAATTTTCTCTTTTTTGTTTCTTCCAAATAAAATAACTTATGAACTTCAAACTTTGCAAGATTGCAAAACATTCTTACTCCAATGTGAGAAAAAACTTATAGATTTTTCGACCAACATAAATATACAAAATGAGATTTTCTTTATTCAAAAATGTTATTTTTGTACTTATGATGCACAGAAAAATCTGAAAGTTTTTTCTGAAATTCTAGTTAGAATGTTTTGTTGTGCTGCAAAGTTTGAAGTTCATATGTTGTTTTATTTGGAAGAACAAAAAAGATAAAAGTCTTTGCACGAATCGCGATGCAGAGATGGATGGCCAGATAAGGAGGTGCACCTAAGCCTATG
This sequence comes from Triticum dicoccoides, assembly GCF_002162155.2. Taxonomy (NCBI): domain Eukaryota; kingdom Viridiplantae; phylum Streptophyta; class Magnoliopsida; order Poales; family Poaceae; genus Triticum; species Triticum dicoccoides. Next base: position 340,859,479 of record NC_041387.1, on the reverse strand, counting down.
CTCCATAGGATATTTTCCCGTGATCAACGGAGATTCAAACTCGCGCTGTTTTGGCATGCGGGTGTCGGTGCATGCATAGCCTGATGCAAGCCAGGACCTCTCCTGGGCCTTTCTTCAGCGTCAAATGAGGGTCCTCTGGATAGGGTTTTCTTTGTTGTCAGAACCGCCTGTGATTGACAATGCAACGCCTCTCTCGTCTACAACTTTGACCACGCCGTCACTGATCGTCCGCTCGCCATCACTGGTGCAGCCGCTCTTGCCATCTTTCGGCCCGTCGACGCTCGGGATGCCGGCCTCCATCGCAACGCCTCCTGCCGGTAGCTCTGCACATTCATACGGAGGTCGCGGACTCACCGCTACGGCCCGTGGCGGGCGCCCCCCCCCCTCTTGCTAGGGGGGAGGGCTCGGCTGGGGGAGGACGACCTCCGGTTGGTCCCCTGGATCCTGGCCAGGCGCATACCACGGCTGCTATGGCTGGCACAACTGGCTCGTCGGCCATGCACATGCAGCAAGAAGGGCCACGTTTAGGGTGTGTTTGGTTGTCTGGGTACCAAAAATGCTAAATGTACGGCCTTTTACAAGCTTTCACAGGCTCCTTCCTAACCAACTAAACATGCCCCCCTGAGTTTCAGGGGGGTGGGGCCCCAACCTTCCCTTAATCCAATCCAATTTTACAGCTTAAACACTCCCTGTAAAACCCTATAAATGTCTGTCAATGTAGCATTGCTAGTTCGGGTACCTCCATGTAACGCCCCGAGACTGATGCGCAAGATGTCTTCCAGTTATTCGCCGTCATTCCCATGTCATTCGCTTGCTTGTTGCACTTTGACATGTCATCATGTGCATTCATCTGCATGTTTTCAAAACTTGCATCCGCTCATAGTTGCCTGATCTCCCAGTTCTCTCTGGTGTCCCTTCCGAGCCCAGACACCCTCGCACGCGCCCGCGGCACCTCAGAAATATTATTTCATAAGTGGCACAAAAATGTTCTCGGAATGAGGTGAAAGTTGTCGTGCACTCTTGTTATAACGTAGGTAGACCGCCTGCCAAATTTAGTCGCATTCAGAGTCCGTTTGATAGCCCAACCGTTAAACATATAGCGGCATTATAGCCGGTCAAATGTCGGATGTTTTCGGTCTCTGAAAACCCGTGTCGAGCTGCATTTCTCTTCTCTCCTCTCAGCCCAACCCTCTTAAACAGCGCACCTAGCCCCACTACGTACCCCCTCTCACCGGAGCCGTACGATCGAGATCGAATGGCTAGAAAACACCCCCTAGACCCAGACCCTAGCAAAATCTGCTATTTATAGACCCCCCATGCCATTTTGGGCATCTCCTAACCCCTCCCCTAACCTCCAGCACCGCCGCTCCTCCTCAAATTCCGGCGCCAGCCACCACCACCTCGCCACTAGGCGCGCCCAAATTGGTCGTCGCCACTCAGCCGCTGGCCGCAGCCACTCCTTGCTCGCCGCGTCGCCTCCCCAAGCCCCCACTCTGCCGTGGCCCGCCAGGCCCATCGCAGCCCGCCCTCGGGCCAAATCGGGTCGTGCCCCCTGATACGTCTCCAACGTATATATAATTTTTTATTGTTCCATGCTATTATATTACCCCTTTTGGATGTTTATGGGCTTTATTTTACACATTTATATCATTTTTGGGACTAACCTACTAACCGGAGGCCCAGCCCATATTGCTGTTTTTTTTTGCCTATTTCAGTATTTCGAAGAAAAGGAATATCAAACGGAGTCCAGACGGAATGAAACCTTCGAGAGCGTGATTTTTGGAACGAACGTGATCCGGAGAGCTTGGAGTGCAAGTCAAGAAGCAGCCGAGGGCTCCACGAGATAGGAGGTCACCCCTCCCCCTATAGGGTGCGCCCCCCTATCTCGTGGGCCCCTCGGGCGGCCACCGACGTACTTCTTCCTCCTATATATACCTACGTACCCCGAAAACATCCAGGGGCACCACGAAACACAATTTCCACCGCCGTAACCTTCTGTATCCGCGAGATCTCATCTTGGAGCCTTCATCGGCACTCTGCCAGAGGGGGAATCAACCACGGAGGGCTTCTACATCAACATCCTTGCCCCTCCGATGAGTTGTGAGTAGTTTACCACAGACCTACGAGTCCATAGTTATTAGTTAGATGGCTTCTTCTCTCCTTTTGGATCTCAATACAATGTTCTCCCCCTCTCTTGTGGAGATCTATTCGATGTAAACTCTTTTTGCGGTGTGTTTGTCGAGATCCGGTGAATTGTGGGTTTATGATCAAGTTTATCTATGAATAATATTTGAATCCTCTCTGAATTCTTTTATGTATGATTGAGTTATCTTTGCAAGTCTCTTCGAATTATCAGTTTGGTTTGGCCTACTAGATTGATCTTTCTTGCCATGGGAGAAGTGCTTAGCTCTGGGTTCAATCTTGCGGTGTCCTTACCCAGTGACAGAAAGGGTTGCAAGGCACGTATTGTATTGTTGCCATCGAGGATAACAAGATGGGGTTTATATCATATTGCTTGAGTTTATCCCTCTACATCATGTCATCTTGCTTAATGTGTTACTCTGTTCTTATGAACTTAATACTCTAGATGCATGCTGTATAGCGGTCGATGTGTGGAGTAATAGTAGTAGATGCAGGCAGGAGTCGGTCTACTTGTTATGGATGTGATGCCTATATACATGATCATGCCTAAATAATCTCATAACTATGCGCTTTTCTATCAATTGCTCGACAGTAATTTGTTCACCCACCGTAATACTTATGCTATTTTGAGAGAAGCCTCTAGTGAAACCTATGGCCCCCGGGTCTATCTCTTATCATATTTGCTTTCAATCTACTTTTATTTGCATCTTTACTTTTTGCATCTATATCATAAAATACCAAAAATATATTTATCTTATCATACTATCTTTATTAGATCTCACTTTTGTAAGTGGTCGTGAAGGGATTGACAACCCCTTTATTGCCTTGGTTGCGAGTTCTCAGTTTGTTTGTGTAGGTGCGTGGGACTTTTGAGGAGCCTCCTACTGGATTGATACCTTGGTTCTCAAAACTGAGGGAAATACTTACGCTACACTTGCTGCATCACCCTCTCCTCTTCGAGGAAAACCAACGCAAGCTCAAGACGTAGCAAGAAGGATTTCTGGCGCCGTTGCCGGGGAGGTCTTCACTCAAGTCAAGACATACCAAGTACCCATCACAAACCCATCTCCCTCGCACTTACATTATTTGCCATTTGCCTCTCATTTTCCTCTCCCCCACTTCACCCCTGCCGTTTTATTCACCCTTTCTTTCCCAATCTCCTCCTCTCTCTTTCTCTTGCCTTTTTCCGTTTGCCGTGTGTAGTTCGTTTACCTTGTCAGCATGTCTAGTTCCTTATCCGCTCCTATGTCTCCCGAGTTTGAAGTTCTTCACTTCAAGCAAAGGCAAGGAGAAAACTTAAAAGATGCTTGGTATAGGATGATGGAATCTTATCGCAAGTGCACCCTAGAGGTGAACTTTAGAATTCTTCTTCGTAATTTTTATGTTGGGTTAAATATGACGCATAGACAACTCTTGGATTGCATTGCCAAGGGAAATTTCATTGAAATTGATCCTAGTATTGTGCATGAAATTATAGAGGGAATAGTGGGAACACTACCTCAAAAGGGAGGATCACATCCTACCCAAGAAGAAACCCAAGTGTTTGGAAAGATTTGCGAAGTAACAAAAATATTACAAAAGTCTCTTGAGCCTCTTAAAAGTGTTAGCGGAAATCTTCACCGCATGAATATGTTGATTACTCTTTGCAATAAGCGGTTGGATTCTTTAGATCTAAAAATTTCCGAGTATGAAGGGAAGCCGAAAGAACCTCCCGGATTCGAGCATGACTCCGCTAAAAAATTGAAAATACAAGATGACACTCGTTAGATCTATCTTTGCTTTTTATGCCTAGCTAGGGGCGTTAAACGATAGCGCTAGTTGGGAGGCAACCCAATTTTCCTTATGTTTTTTGTTTTTTCTCCTGTTTAGTAATAAATCTTGCATCTACCTTCTGTTTAGATGTTTTTTTATCTTTTAATTAGTGTTTGTGCCAAGTAGAACCTATAGGATAACCTACGATGATAGTTGATTTGATTCTGCTGAAAAACAGAAACTTTGCGCGCACGAATATAATTTTGTTAAATCACAGGAACGTTATTTTGCGTTGATTCTTTTTGCAAACAAATTGTACAGGACTTCCTATTTTTTTAGGATTTTTAGAGTTCTATAAGTTTGCGTTAGTTACAGATTTCTACAGACTGTTCTGTTTTTGACAGATTCTGTTTCCCGTTTGTTGTTTTCTTATTTCAATGCATCTACGGCTAGTAAATTAGTTTATAAACCATAAGGAAGTTGGAATACAGTAGGTTTAACACCAAAATAAATAAAGAATGAGTTCATTGTAGTACCTTATGTGGTGGTTTTGTTTTGTTTTGTGTTGTGAAGTTTTCAAGATTTGGGTAAAGCTTTTATGGACTATGGAATAAAGGGTGGCAAGAGCCTAAGCTTGGGGATGCCCAAGGCATACCAAGATATTCAAGAATAGCCAAAAGCCTAAGCTTGGGGATGCCCCGGGAAGGCATCCCCTCTTTCGTCTTCATTCATTGGTAACTTTACTTGGAGCTATAACTTTATTCGCCACATGATATGTGTTTTGCTTGGAGCGTCGTGTATTATATTAGTCTTTGCCTTTTAGTTTACCACAATCATCCTTGTTGTACACACCTTTTGGGAGAAGCCTATTTGATTATAATTTGCTAGAATACTCCACGTGCTTCACTTATATCTTTTGAACCTGATAGTTTTTGCTCTAGTGCTTCACTTATATCTTTTAGAGCACGGTGGTGTCTTAATTTTGTAGAAATTGCTAGTCTCTCATGCTTCACTTATATATTTTTGAGAGTCTTTTAGAACAGCATGGTATTTGCTATGGTCATAAAGTTGGTCCTAGAATGATGAGCATCCAAGTTAGGTATAATAAAAACTATCATAGGAAGTGAATTGGATGCTATGATCAATTTGATACTTGATAATTGTTTTGAGATATGGAGGTAGTGATATTAAAGTCATGCTAGTTGGGTGATTATGAATTTAAAGAATGCTTGTGTTGAAGTTAGCAAGTCCCGTAGCATGCACGTATGGTTAAAGTTGTGTAACAAATTTGAAACATGAAGTGTACCTGGCTTATGCATCCTTATGAGTGGCGGTCGGGGACGAGCGATGGTCTTTTCCTACCAATCTATCCCCCTAGGAGCATGCGCGTAGTACTTGGTTTTTGATGACTTCTAAACTTTTGCAATAAGTATATGAGTTCTTTAGACTAATGTTGAGTCCATGGATTATACGCACTTTTACCTTTCCACCTTTGCTAGCCTCTTCGGTACCGTGCATTGCCCTTTCTCACCTTGAGAGTTGGTGCAAACTTCGCCGGTGCATCCAAACCCCGTGATACGATACGCTCTATCACACATAAACCTCCTTATATCTTCCTCAAAACAGCCACCATACCTACCTATTATGGCATTTCCATAGCCATTCCGAGATATATTGCCATGCAACTTTCCATCGTTCCGTTCATCATCATCATGACATACTTTACTTTTGTCATATTGCCATTGCATGATCATGTAGTTGACATCGTATTTGTGGCAAAGCCACCATGCATTATTTTTCATACATGTCACTCTTGATTCATTGCACCATCCCGATACACCGCCGGAGGCATTCATATAGAGTCATATCTTCTTCTAGTTTCGAGTTGTAATTCTTATGTTGTAATCAATAGAAGTGTGATGATCATCATTATTAGAACATTGCCCAAAGAAAAAAAAGAAGAAGGCAGGCCAAAAAGAAAAAAAGAAAGGCCCAAAAAAAGAAGAAAATGAAAAAGGAAAAGAAAAAAAGAAAAAAAGAAAATATAAATAAAAAGGGCAATTTTACTATCTCTTTTTCCACACTTGTGCTTCAAAGTAGCACCTTGTCCTTCATGTAGTGAGTCTCATATATTGTGCTTCAAAGTAGCACCATGTTTTTCATGTAGTAAGTCTCATAAGTTGTCTTTTTCATACTAGTGAGAATTTTTCATTATAGAACTTGGCTTGTATATTCCTACGATGGGCTTCCTCAAATGCCCTAGGTCTTCGTGAGCAAGCAAGTTGGATGCACACCCACTAGTTTTCTTTTGTTGAGCATTCATTTATAGCTCTAGTGCATCCGTTGCATGGCAATCCCTACTCCTCATGTTGACATCAATTGATAGGCATCTCCATAGCCCATTGATTATCCTCGTCAATGTGAGACTTTCTCCTTTTTTGTCTTCTCCACACAATCCCCATCATCATATTCTATTCCACCCATAGTGCTATATCCATGGCTCACGCTCATGTATTGCGTGAAGATTGAAAAAGTTTGAGATTATTTAAGTATAAAACAATTTCTTGGCTTGTCATCGAGGGTATAGAAGTTGGGAACAACTTTGTGTGACGAAAATGAAGCATAGCTTAACTATGTGATTTTGTAGTTATGAACTTTCTTTTGCCATGTTATTTTGAGAAGACATAATTACTGTGATTAGTATGCTTGAAGTATTACTATTTCTTTTATCAATATGAACTTTTATTTTGAATCATTTGGATCTGAACATTCATGCCATAATAAAGAAAATTACATTATGAATTATGCTAGGTAGCATTCCACATCAAAAAAATTCTTTTTATCATTTACTTACTCGAGGACGAGCAGGAATTAAGCTTGTGGATGCTTGATACGTCTCCAACGTATCTATAATTTTTGATTGTTCCATGCTATTATATTACCCCTTTTGGATGTTTATGGGCTTTATTTTACACATTTATATCATTTTTGGGACTAACCTACTAACCGGAGGCCCAGCCCATATTGCTGCTTTTTTGCCTATTTTAGTATTTCGAAGAAAAGGAATATCAAACGGAGTCCAAACGGAATGAAACCTTCGGGAGCGTGACTTTTGGAACGAACGTGATCCGAAGAGCTTGGAGTGCAAGTCAAGAAGCAGCCGAGGGCTCCACGAGATAGGAGGGCCCCCCCCTATAGGGTGCACCCCCCTGTCTTGTGGGCCCCTCGGGCAGCCACCGACGTACTTCTTCCTCCTATATATACCTACGTACCCCGAAAACATCCAGGGTCACCACGAAACACAATTTCCACCGCCGTAGCCTTCTGTATCCGCGAGATCTCATCTTGGAGCCTTCGTCGGCACTCTGCCGGAGGGGGAATCAACCACAGAGGGCTTCTACATCAACATCGTTGCCCCTCCGATGAGTTTTGAGTAGTTTACCACAGACCTACGGGTCCATAGTTATTAGCTAAATGGCTTCTTCTCTCTTTTTGGATCTCAATACAATGTTCTCCCCCTCTCTTGTGGAGATCTATTCGATGTAAACTCTTTTTGCGGTGTGTTTGTCGAGATCCGATGAATTGTGGGTTTATGATCAAGTTTATCTATGAATAATATTTGAATCCTCTCTGAATTCTTTTATTTATGATTGAGTTATCTTTGTAAGTCTCTTCGAATTATCAGTTTGGTTTGGCCTACTAGATTGATCTTTCTTGCCATGGGAGAAGTGCTTAGCTTTGGGTTCAGTCTTGCGGTGTCCTTACCCAGTGACAGAAAGGGTTGCAAGGCACGTATTGTATTGTTGCCATCGAGGATAACAAGATGGGGTTTATATCATATTGCTTGAGTTTATCCCTCTACATCATGTCATCTTGCTTAATGTGTTACTCTGTTCTTATGAACTTAATACTCTAGATGCATGCTGGATAGGGGTCGATGTGTGGAGTAATAGTAGTAGATGCAGGCAGGAGTCGGTCTACTTGTTATGAACGTGATGCCTATATACATGATCATGCCTAGATAATCTCATAACTATGCGCTTTTCTATCAATTGCTCGACAGTAATTTGTTCACCCACCGTAATACTTATGCTATTTTGAGAGAAGACTCTAGTGAAACCTATGGCCCCCGGGTCTATCTTTTATGATATTTGCTTTCAATCTACTTTTATTTGCATCTTTACTTTTTGCATCTATATCATAAAATACCAAAAATATATTTATGTTATCATACTATCTTTATTAGATCTCTATTTCGCAAGTGGCCGTGAAGGGATTGACAACCCCTTTATTGCGTTGGTTGCAAGTTCTCAGTTTGTTTGTGTAGGTGCGTGGGACTTTTGAGGAGCCTCCTACTGGATTGATACCTTGGTTCTCAAAACTGAGGGAAATACTTACGCTACACTTGTTGCATCACCCTCTCCTCTTCGAGGAAAACCAACGCAAGCTCAAGACGTAGCACCCCCGCACCATCGCGCGCTGCCTAGGAGCTCGCCCGAGCCCCTCTGCTCCGCCGCATCGGCACCTCCGGCGAGCCCCGCCGACCGCCTCTGCCTTGCGACCCCTCCGTCTCGAGCGCGTCCCTCCGCCGCCGCGCCCGAGCTCCGCCCTCCGCCGCGTCCCTGTCGCCTCATCGCCCCACCGACCGCACCTCCCCACGGTCTCGCCCTCACTGCCGGGATCTGCTCGCCTTGGCTTATGGGAGCCCCGGTGTCGTCCCTCCTCGTCAGATCTGGAGTCCCCTACCCCGGATCCGCGCCCTCCACCTTGCCCCGACCTCGCAAGCACCTCGCCCCGCCGCCGTTGTTGCTCTGCCCCGCCGTCACGCCATCATAGCCGGCTGCCTGGCCTCGCCGAAGTCGCCCTTGCCCGCGTTGCGCCCTGGACCGGCCGGTTCAGCCGAACCAGGCTAGCCCGCACCGAACCGCCCGGACCGCCCCTGAACCGGACCGCCCCGCCCTCCGGTTCTCCAGCCCCGAGTCATTTCTGTACCCCGTCGGCTCTGCATAGCGGCATCCTGCCATCCAAACGTCATCCCAGCTCCGCCTCGTCCCGGGACCTCCTCATCTAGTTTTCTTCGAGGTTGTTAAATTTCGAAGTCCCCAGTTTTTCAGCATCATGTGTGCATCTTTCACCTGCTGTAACTTTGTGCATGTTGATCCGGTTGGAGTGTATAATATGTCAAAATGTTCTTCTCTTCATGCTCTAGATGATGGTGTGCTTTGCATTTATGTTAGGACTCGTATGCATGCTCAAATATCTTTTGCAAAAGTGCTAAGTGTTATAATCTGCTGAAAATGGTTATAACTTGTCATTTTGTCATTTTCTTATCTTTTTGTGTGTTTTTCTTTTGAGCATCATGTATACATGTTTTAGGAGCATAATCATGTCATATTCGCATTGATATAACTCACATGTCATGATATTCCTTGTGGTGACTAGCATAAGATTGTAAAGTGGGCTACTTGTTGTTACTGTTCTGCTAAGTCTGAATCTGTTATATTATCTTGCTATGTTTACTTGATGCTAACATCAAATCCATGCATAATATGGAGATGTTTAGTAGACAATTTTGATTTCCATGTTATGCTCTATCATGCCATGCATTTTAATTCCATATAGAAGTCATGTAGCATATGTTTTCATCGCTATGAACTTGCCTAAATGATGTTCCAGTTTTCTATTAACTTCATGATGTCATGTTGTGAGCTTGATATTAATTAATCTATGCCTATTTTGGAGATGCTCCAAACACATGAATTGAATAGTGTTATGTTTACTTAGACCCCATGCCCTTGGTTGCCATGTAAAGTTGTTGTTGCATGTCTCTTTCATGCTCTCAAGTTGGCATCATGATAAATCTGTCATCCTGTTAACAGCATGTTCCATTTTGCAAAAAACTATACTAAATAATATATGCATCATATGAACTTGTGCCATGGAGTAAGTTGGATTATATCATGTCTACTATATGCTCATACCAATTTAATAAATGTTAAAATTGATATGCTTACTGTTATGTGCATCTCAAGTCAGCATCACGATGTTAATGTTTGTGTTCCCAGATTTTCAGTTTCATGGTTGTGTATTGTCTTGATGGTTCCCATGAATTGTTGCTCCTATGTATATGCCATGTTGTATTATTTGAGTTCCATGATATGTACTAGCATGCCATGCTTTTGTTTGCCATGATCTTGCACCGTAGCATCTTTGTTTCATGCCTCCAACATGTCATCATATTGGCTCTGCTCACATGTATGCCCTGTTTTTCACCAAGTCCTAATCTGTGTTATAAAGTTACATTTTGCATTGATCATATTTGTTTAATCTTGATGCCTATGAATCTGAACCTTAATAATATTTGAAGTATGTAATCTATACTTGAAGCGCATACCACGTTTGTGCTCATATGCTTCCTGTAGCATGTTGTTTTGATGGTTGCAATATGCCTAGTTGCCGTTTGGGGCAGATTGTTATTTAAACTTGTTTTCTGTGTATGTGTTGATCTGTTGCTCCGTTTGGATCATGTCCCATATGAAACATGCTTTGAATTACATGTAGTTTTATATTATCTTGTGGCATCCATGCTTTTAGCATGTGTGCTTGATGTTTGTATGCATTTTGCATCAATGCCATGTTTAACTTGTTTTGCTCATATCTTCTAGGTCGTAGCTCTGAATTAAATGAACTTTATATGTAACTTGACTAGAAAACCACGTAGATCATTATGGTGCATATTAAATTGATATTTAACAACTCTAACATAAGATTTATTCATATTAGGACCAATTTCAAAATTTGCATGTGAAGACTTACTGGAATTGATATATGTTGATTCTGGCCTCATTTAAACTTGCCTTGATGTGATGTTCTTGTATGCATCATCTCTTGCCATGTGTAGCATCATGTAGCCTTGTCATGCATCATACTTGGTTGATCATCATGTCATGTTTATGTGTTGTGTGTTTACCATGTTGTTTGCTTCTTTCCGGTTGTGCTTCTTCTCGATAGTTCTTGTTTCGTTGCAATCGCGAGGATTCGTTCGACTACGATTGGTTCATCTACGCCCATTCGTCTTCTTCATGGACTTGATCTTCTTCCTAGCAGGATTTCAGGCAAGATAACCGTCACCTTGGATCTCACTACTATTTTTGCCATGCTAGTTGTCTCGATGCTATCGTTATTTCGTGCTCCCTACCACTTGTTTATCAAGCCTCCCAATATGCCATGAAATAGCCTCTAACCTTTTCCACCTTCCTAGCAAACCGTTGTTTGGCTATGTTACCACTTTGCTCAGCCCCTCTTATAGAATTGCTAGTTGCAGATTGTTCCATGTTGGATGTCATGGGATATCACAATACCTCTTATTTAATTAATGCACATATATACTTGGTAATGGGTGGAAGGCTCGGCCTTTTGCCTGGTGTTTTGTTCCACTCTTGCCGCCCTAGTTTCCGTCATACCGGTGTTATGTTCCTTGATTTTGTGTTCCTAACACGGTTGGGGTTTATGGGCCCCCCTTGACAATTCGCTTTGAATAAAACTCTTCCAGCAAGGCCTAACATTGGTTTTACCATTTGCCTAATAATAACTAAAACTTGCATAGGGGCCGACTAGCACCCGAGGACTCTTAATTAACAACCCCGGGCCAGTGCTCCTCATGAGTGTTGGTTCGAAACGGGCAGACCACGGGGCCACCACGAGGCAACTTGAGGACTGGTTTTACTTGTAGGCTGACCTATCCGATCGTGGCCTGAGACGAGATACGCGCGGCTACTATCAGAGTGTCGGGAGGTCTTGCTGGTTTTGTTTTACCATTGTTGAAATGTCTTGTGAACCATGATTCCGAGCTTGATCGAGTTGTTCCAAGAGGAGGATTTTCCTCCGTTGATCGTGAGAGCTTGTCGTGGGCTAAGTTGGGACACCCCTGCAGGGTTTAAACTTTTGAAAGTCGTGCCCACGGTTATGTGGAAGATGGGAGTTTTTTAATATCCGGTTGTAGAGAACTTGACAACAGATCTGAACTAAAATGCACCAACCGCGTGTGTAACAGTGACCGTCTCTTTTTGAGTGAGTTCGAGAAGAGAACATGGTATGGTTATGTTTGAACGTAAGTAGTTCAGGATCACTTATTGGTCACTACTAGTTTGCGGCCGTTTGTGTAGCTTGTCATCTTATTCTTGTACTCATAAGCTAGCCACCATATATATGCTTAGTCGCTTGCTGCAACCTCACCACTTATCCATTCCATACCCATTAAGCTTTGCTAGTCTTGATACCCATGGTAATGGGATTGCTGAGTCCTCGTGGCTCACAGATTACTACAACAACAGTTGCAGGTGCAGGTAATGCGATGATCTGACGTGAGAGCGATGTTTGCTTGTTTTGGAGTTCTTCTTCTGCTTCTTCGTCGATCAGGGGATAGGTTCCTAGTCGGCAACCTGGGCAAGCAGGGTTGTTGTCATTTGTGTTTTCCGTTTGTTTTCATCCGTAGTCGGATGCCTCTCTTCTGTATGATGTTTAATGTATTCTTGAGGCATTTGTATGCCCTTTGTATGTATGCCCATCTATTATGTAATGGTACGATGTAATGATATCCACCTTGCAAAAGCGTCTTCAATATGCGGCTCTATCATTGGTGGGACCTTCGAGTTCCTCTCGGATAGGATCCATATTGGGCATGACACTCCAGCCTGCATCGCATGGGCGATCTCAGCTGAGCTTGGCCTGGCTGGGTGGATGCAAATTTGAATTGAGATGTGTGTTTGGTGGGCTGCAGGATATCTATGCACGACGGATGTTGTATACCACAAATGTTGTTTGGTAGGATGCATTAGAAATTCTGGAAAAAAACAAGTTTCAGTTATTATATCTATCAGAAGTTCCTCACATAAGTAAAAAAATGCTGAACCGAAAATCAAGTTACATTAGAGCTTAATTTCATGCATTAGACGTGTTGTTTGGGTCTCAAATTGGAAAGCAGACACACTGACTAGTAGATGGACACTTAAACGGGAATTCACAACCAAATAACACCACTAGATAGCAACTAGTAGTACAATGAATGAGATGAATAGAGAACCGATGAAAAGATTAGCACCAGTTAACATTCATCTCTCAGGCAATACTTGGAATCCCACCTCTGCCACTCACCATTCAGAGAAAAGTCAAGGTCAAAATTGGGAGATTAGGAATACCAAATACAAGATCTAGAACAAATATGTAACAAACATGAAGGACATGCGCCATCCATGAGCAAATCACAAGACCTTGCAAGAAAAAATTGCACGAACATGGGAGATATTGGGAGGCTCCTGCTGGTTTTTCTATGGGATGGTAGACGAACGACTTGGCACCTCCTGGGCCTCCGGCTCCCATCCACCATGCTCAGATCAATGGGGTGGTAGATATGACAAAGCATGGCATCGTGAACGCGGCGTTGGCAGCGGGTCTCTGGTTCCCACCGACCTAGATCCAATCGATGGGGTGTAGATCTCGCACATCAACGTCGTTGTGTAGGCAGTTTGGCAGTAGAGTTTGACGGCAGACTGTGGAGCTAGCATTGGGAGAACACTGACGAGGATTCAATGATCTCCATCACAGATTGGGGACGGCGACGAGTGGCAAGGTGAGATCTCAGGCGAGGAATGAGAAAGAAATGAGGGGAGAGAGGCCAGAGGACGCTCTAACCCCCATGGTCGTGAGAAAAATTGTTGTTGCTACTTCTTGAGCTTGCGTTGGTTTTTCCCTTGAAGAGGAAAGGGTGATGCAACAAAGTAGAGATAAGTATTTCCTTCAGTTAAAAACCAAGGTATCAATCCAGTAGGAGGTACACGCATGTCTCCAATAGTTGTACCTACACACACAAACAAATACTTGCACCCACCGCGAAAAAGGGATTGTCAATCCCTTCACGTTAATTGCAAGGATGAGATCTGATAGAGATGGGTATAAAAGAAAAAAATAAAAAGGCAAAGTAAAGGTAAATAAATTGCAGCAAGGTATTTTTGTATTTTTGGTTTTATAGATCTGAAAATATATGATGAGAAATAGACCCAGGGGCCATAGTTTTCACTAGAGGCTTCTCTCTTGAAAGAACACATACGTTGGGTAAACAAATTACTGTTGAGCAATTGATAGAAAAGTGCAAAGTTATGACGATATCTAAGGCAATGATCATGAATATAGGCATCACGTCCATGACAAGTAGACCGACTCCTGCCTGCATCTACTACTATTACTACACACATCGACCACTATCCAGCATGCATCTAGTGTATTAAGTTAATAAGAACGGAGTAACACCTTAAGCAAGATGACATGATGTAGATAAATATATCCAATCAATATGGTAAAAAACCCATCTTTTTATCCTTAATGGCAACAATACAATACGTGCCTCGCTACCCCTACTGTCACTGGGTGAGGACACCGCAAGATTGAACCCATCACAAAGCACCTCTCCCATTGCAAGAAAAGATCAATCTAGTTGGCCAAATCAAATCAATAGATCAGAGAAAATACAAAGCTATCTTAATCATGAATAAAAGAGTTCAGAGAAGACTCAAATAATATTCATAGATAATCTGATCATAAATCCAGAATTCATCAGATCTCAACAAACGCACCGCAAAAGAAGATTACATCGAATAGATCTCCAAGAACATCAAGGAGAACATTGTATTGAAGATTAGAGAGAGAGAGAGAGAGAGAGAGAGAGAGAGAGAGAGAGAGAGAGAATAAGTCATCTAGCTACTAGCTATGTACTCGTAGGTCTGTGGTAAACTACTCACACATCATCAGTAGGGCAACAAGGTTGGTGTAGAGGCCCTCCGTGATAGAATCCCCCTCCGGCAGAGTGCCAGAAAAGGCCCCAAGATGGGATCTCATGAGAACAAAAGCTTGCAGTGGTGGAAAAGTATTTTTGGTGTGCCCTTGGTATACGGGGAATATTTCGTATTTATGGAGGTATAATTATGGTTAGGGGGCCCCGAGGGGCCCACAAGCCTGGGGGACGCTCCCCCCCCCCCCGGGAGGGGGCGTGCCCTATGAGCTTTTGGCTCCCTCGTGGCCCCTCTGGCCTCCTCCCGGAGCTTCGTGGTTGTCTTCTAGTCCAAGAAAAACCCTCATAAAGTTTCGTTCTGTTTGGTATTGATTTTCTGTAAAAGACAAAAACAAGGGAAAACAACAACCAGCACTGGGCACTAGGTTAATAGGTTAGTCCCCAAAAATGATATAAAATAGCATATATATGCATATAAAACATCCAATATAGATAATATAATAGCATGGAACAATTAAAAATTATAGATATGTTGGAGAGGTATCAAGCATCCCCAAGCTTAATTCTTCCTTGTCCTCGAGTAGGTAAATGATAAAAACATAATTTTTGATGTAAATGCTACCTAACATGTTTATCAATGTAATTTCTCTTATTGTGGCATGAATATTTGGATCCATAAGATTCAAAATAAAAGTTCAATATTGACATAAAAATAATAATGCTTCAAGCATACTAATAAAGCAATCATGTCTTCTCAAAATATCATGTCTAAAGAAAGTTATCCCTACAAAATCATTTAATCTTGTCATGCTCTATCCCCATCACACAAAGTATTTATCATGCACAACCCCGATGACAAGCCAAGCAATTGTTTCATACTTTAATGTTCTCAAGCTTTTTCAACTCTCACGTAATACATGAGCGTGAGCCATGGGCGTAGCACTATAGGTGGAATAGAATATGGTGGAGGTTGTGAGGAGAAGACAAAAAAGGAGGAAGTCTCACATAAACTAGGCAAATTGATGATGGAGACGCCCATCAATCGATATCTATGCAACTAAGTAGGGACTGCCATGCAACAGATCCACTAGAGCTATAAGTGTATGAAAGCTCAAACGATAACTAAGTGGGTGTGCTTCCAACTTGCTTGCTCACGAAGACCTAGGGCAATTTGAGGAAGCCCATCATTGGAATATACAAGCCAAGTTCTATAATAAAAAAATTCCCACTAGTATATGAAAGTGATAAAATAGGAGACTCTCGACCATGAAGAACATGGTGCTTCTTTGAAGCACAAGTGTGGAGAAATAACATTGTCCCTTCTCTCTTTTTCTCTCTTTTTTTCTTTTTTTCTTTTTGGGCTATTTGGCCTCTTTTTGGGGGGTGGGGGACTCTTTGGCCTCTTTTTTGTTTTAAGTCTGGAGTCTCATCCCAACTAGCGAGGGAATCATAGATTCCATCATCCTTTCCTTAGATGGGACAATGCTATAATAATGATGATCGTCACACTTTTTTACTTACAACTAAAGAATTACAACTCGATACTAGAACAAGTATATGACTCTGTGTGAATGCCTCCGGAGGTGTACTGGGATGTGCAATGATCTAGTGTGACATGTATAAAAAAAATAAGAATGGTAGCCAAGCCACAAATACTATCTGAACTATATAATCAGCAAAGTAATATGATAATGACGGTATCTGTTAGAATAAACGGAACGGTGGAAGTTGCATGGCAATATATCTCGGAATGGCTATGGAAATGCCATAATAGGTAGGTATGGTGGCATTTTTTAGGAAGGTGTATGGTGGGTTTAATGCACCGGCGAAAGTTGCGCGGTACTAGAGAGGCTAGCAATGGTGGAAGGGTGAGAGTGCGTATAATCCATGGACTCAACATTAGTCATAAAGAACTCACATACTTATTGCAAAAATTTACTAGCCATCAAAGCAAAGTACTAATATGTATGCTCCTATGGGGATAGATTGGTAGGAAAATACCATCGCTCATCCCCGACTGCCACTCATATGGAAGACAATCAAAAATAAATCATGCTCTAACTTCATCGCATAACGGGAGACCATACGTGTATGCTTCGGGGATCACAAACCTAAACACAAATATTCTTACTAATCCACAGTTACTCTCTAGCATGATTCTAATATCACCATCTTTATATCTCAAAACAAATGCAAGGAATCAAACTTCTCATATATTCAATGCTCTTCATGAAAGTTTTATTATATCCCTCTTGGATACCCATCATAGTAGGACTAAATTCATAACCTAAGCAAATTGCCGTACTATTTTTAGGACTTTCAAAATAATATAAGTGAAGCATGAGAGTTCGTAAATTTCTACAAAATAAAACCACCGCCGTGCTCTAAAAAGATATAAGTGAAGCACTAGAGCAACTACCTAGCTCAGAAGATATAAGTGAAACACATATAGTATTCTAATAAATTCATGATTAATGTATGTCCCTCTCAAAAGGTGTGTATAGCAAGGATGATTGTGGCAAACTAAAAAGCAAAGACTCATATAATACAAGACACTCCAAGCAGAACACATATCATGTGGTGAGTAAAAATATAGCCTCAAGTAAATTTAACGATGGATTGAAGACAAAAGAGGGGATGCCATTCGGGGCATCCCCAAGCTTAGATGCTTGGTTGTCCTTGAATATTACCTTGGGGTGCCTTGGGCATCCCCAAGCTTAGAGTCTTGCCACACCTTATTCCATGGTCCATCAAAAACTTCGCAACACAAAACTAAATAGAAAACTCGTAGGCTCTGTTAGTATAATAAAGCAAATCACCACTTTAGGTACTGTTGTGAACTCATTCTAAATTTATATATGTGTTATATCTACTGTATTCCAACTTCTCCATGGTTCATACCCCCCCCCTCAATACTACTCATAGATTCATAAAATAAGCAAACAACACAAAGAAAACAGAATCTGTCAAAAACAGAACAGTCTGTAGAAATCAGGAAATTATGTATACTTCTGTAACTCCAAAAATTCTAACAAATTAGGACAACATAGGTAATTTGTACTCCCTCCGTTCCTTGATATAAGGTGTATATATTTTTGAGAAAAAATCCAAAATATAAGGTGCATTGAGTTGCACCACTCGTTTGAATATGTTTTTTTTAGGAATTTGATTACATTTCCTTATATCAGGCAAGCTCCTCTATTTACTCATGTCAATTAGTTAGGTGTAATCTCACCCAAAACTTGTGAAATTTCTCCTCCATGTTCGTTCTTTAATTTCCGTGCCAAAAACTATACACCCTATATCTAGGAATGGAGGGAGTATATCAATCTTGTGTAAAATATCAAAATTTTATCACACTTCGGTGAATTTTAACAATTCTTCTACCGGACGCAAAAGTTTCTATTTTTCAGTAAAATCAAATCAACTATCAGCATAGACCATCCCAAAGGCTCAACTTGGCACAAACACTAAATTAAACTCTTAAACACAATCAGAACCATAGCATAATTGTGTATTTATTGAAAAACAGAAGAAAAACAAAAAAAATGGGTTGCCTCCCAACAAGCGCTATTGTTTTACGCCCCTAGCTAGGCATAATGCAAAGATCTAGGTGTTGTCATCTTTGGTATGCAATCCATAAGTGTCCCCCATACTAGATTCATATGGCAAATTAATTTTCTTTCTAGGAAAGTGTTCCATGCCTTTCCTTAATGGAAACTGAAATCTAATGTTTCCTTCTTTCATGTCAATAATTGCACCAATCGTTCTAAGGAAAGGTCTACCAAGAATAGAATGGCATGTAGGATTGCAATCTATATCAAGCACAATAAAATCTACGGGCACATAATTCCTATTTGCAATAATAAGAACATCATCCCATATGTTTCTTAAAAGTGGAATCCACTAAGTGCAAATTCGAAGAACAATCATCAAGTTTATTGAAACCTAGCACATCACATAAAGTTTTTGGGATAGTTGAAACGCTAGTACCCAAATTACATAAAGCATTGCACACATAATCTTTAATCTTAATTTTAATCCCATTCATCATAAAACTTTCTAGCGATTGAAACTTCGAACTCAAGTTTTTCTTCAAAAGATTTCATCATAGCATCCACGATATGTTTAGTAAAAGCCTTATTTTGATTATAAGCATGAGATGAATTAAGCATGGATTGCAACAATGAAATAAAATCTATTAAAGAACAATTATCATAAATTAGGTCCTTGAAATCCAAAAGAGTGGGTTCATCACTACTTAAAGTTTTGACCTCTCCAATCCCACTTTTATCAAAATTTTCATTAAGATCATCACCCTCCAAATTATTGGGACGCCTTCTAGATAAACTTGTCTCATATCCAGTCCCTTATTTATCAAGTTTTATATTACCAAAGAAAGGTTCAATAGGAGTCACACCAATCACTTTAATATCTTCATCATTATTATCACAAAAACTAGAAGAACATGTTTTTTCAAACCAATCTCTCTTAGCACGCATCCTTGCGGTTCTCTTCCTACTTTCATTAATAGAAATTTTAATAGATCTTAGAGCCTCATTAATATCAAGCTTGGGCGGCATAGGTCTAATTTTAAAAGCATCAATCTCATGAGAAATTATATCAATGTTTCTAGCCAAATCATCAATCTTAAGCAATTTTTCTTCTACTATAGCATTGAAAATCTTTTGAGAATTAATGAAATCTTTAATATTATTCTCAAGATCAGAGGGTATATTATTATAATTTTCATAATAATTGTTGTAGGAATTACCATAATTATTAGAGGAATTACTAGGAAAAGGGCTAGGGTTGAAATTACCTCTATACGCGTTATTACCAAAATTGTTCCTACCAACAAAATTCACATCCATAGATTCATTATTATTCTCAATCAAAGTAGACAAAGGAATATCATTGGGATCAATAGGAGCACTCTTGCTAGCAATCAATTTCATAAGTTCATCCATCTTTCCACTCAAGGTATTAACTTCTTCAATCGCATGCACTTTTTTTTTACTAGTAGACGATCTTTCGGTATGCCATTGAGAGTAATTTGCCATAATATTATCTAGGAGTTTAGTAGCTTCTCCTAATGTGATTTCCATAAAAGTACCACCCGCAGCGGAATCTAAAAGATTTCTAGATGCAAAATTCAATCCAGCATAGAAAATTTGTATGATCATCCATAAACTTAAACCATGAGTAGGGCAATTTCTTATCATCAATTTCATCCTCTCCCAAGATTGTGCAACATGTTCATGATCAAGTTGCTTAAAATTCATTATATTGTTCATAAGGAAGATGATTTTAGTGGGAGAAAAATACTTGGAAATAAAAGCATCTTTACACTTATTCCATGAATCAATACTATTTTTAGGCAAAGATGAAAACCAAGTTTTAGAACGATTTTGTAGAGAGAACGGAAATAGCTTTAACAATATCATTATCCACATATTTTTTTCTTTTGCATATCGCACAACTCAATGGAAGTATTTAGATGGGATGCGGCGTCTTCATTAGGACTACTAGAAAATTGTTCTTTCATAACAAGATTCAACAAAGCAGCATTAATTCAATAAGTTTCCGCGCTAGTGGCGGGAGTAATCAGAGTACTAATAAAATCATTATTATTAGTGTTGGAAAAGACACGCAACTTAGTATTTTCTTGAGACATCGCGGCAATGCAAGTAATCTAGCACACAAGAAAACAAAAAGCAAACAAAAAAGGCGAATGGAAAGAAGGCGAATAAAAAAGGCAAATATTTTTGTGTTTTTCTGGAAAAAAATTTAAAAGTGGAGGAGATGAAAATGAGAGGCAAATGGCAAATAATGCAAGTGCAAGAGATGAGAGTTTATGATAGGTACATGGTAGGCTTGATGTAGAACCTCCCCGGCAACGGCTCCATAAATTCTTCCTGTTATTTCTTGAGCTTGCGTTGGTTTATCTGTTGAAGAGGAAAGGATGATGCAGTAAAGTAGAGACAAGTATTTCCCTCAATTAAGAACCAAGGTATCAATCTAGTTGTAGATACACGCAAGTCTCCAATAGTTGCACCTACACAAACAAACAAATACTTGCACCCAACGCGAAAGGGGTTGTCAGTCCCTTCAAGGATTAATTGCAAGGATGAGATCTGATAGAGATAGGTATAAAAGATAGATAAAAATGCAAAATAAAGTAAAGGTAAATAAATTGAAACAAGGTATTTTTTTATTTTTAGTTTTATAGATCTGAAAATATATGATGATAAATAGACCCGGGGGGCATAGTTTTCATTGGAAGCTTCTCTCTTGAAAGAACACATACGATGGGTAACAAATTACTGTTGAGCAATTGATAGAAAAGCGCAAAGTGTTGGGGATATAACTATTTGTCTAAGCCGCCCAGAAGGGGCCGGGTTACGTAAAGAAGACTTACCAGAGAGAAGGCCCAAGACCAAAGCATGAAGATGGCGGTTCACAGGCGACTTAAGGCCCACAGGCGACTTAAGGCCCGTTGTAGTAAACCGCCGTAATGGCATGACTTGTATCATAAGGTAGTTTTAATTAGTCACCGAGCCGGACACTGTTATAAACCGGCCGGGACTCTGTAGGCCACAGGGCATCAACCCGTGTATATAAGGGGACGACCTGCTGGCGGCTTAGGGCAGAAAACAACTCATCGAGAACCGGGCATAGCGTATCTCGCTCCCTGGTCATCGAAACATCAATACCAACCCAACTAGACGTAGGCCTTACCTTCACCGTAAGGGGCCGAACTAGTATAAACCCTCTTGTGTCCTTTGTCCCGATTAACCCCTTCAAGCTTCTTAGTTGCGATGGCTCCACAACTAAGTCCTTTCACGAGGACATCTGACGTGACAATTCCACGATAGTTGGCGCCCACCATGGGGCCAGCGCACGGTGGATTTGAGTTCTTGAAGGGAAACTTCGAAGGGCTCAAGGGATACGTAGTGGGTCGGATGACCAAGGGTCGTCGCGGCAAGATCTACATCAACGGCGAAGGCTGGGGCCCTGACGCCGGCTCAATTGAGTACGGGTATCGGGTCCCCTTCGGAGGGATCCATGTCTTCATCGACCGGATTGGCGAGCCGGGGCCTAAGCCGGACAACTTCACCGACCTCGTCGAGACGGTTCAGCGTGCAAAAACTGCCCGGGCTCAACCCGGCATGAAGCGTGTCTTTGTGGGCTGTGTCCACGGAGAAGAGCTTTCCGAAGGTCCTGAAGATGGTGGTGAGACGGCCGTCCATTCGGACGGTGATTCGTCCGCCGGTTCAACAGATTCTCTATATCAAGTTCAAGATGGTGTGCTCGGGGGCTGTTCCGATGGTTTCAGTATTCCGTACCCCTGTGAGTCGCCGAATTGGGTAGGAGTCTTCATGGCTGGGACTCAACCCGGTCAAAACTCTACAACCACTGCTGCAGTTACGTCCGGGATAGGAGCGACCGGGGCAGGAGGCCCTGTGCGCCCGCCGGCTCAAGTACTAATAGACCTCATGGACAAACTTACAACCCTGTTAACCTCCACGGTTATCCCTGTGAACAAAGATGAGCATGACGCGGAGGTGGCACGAGTATGTGAGGAGATAGCTCAGGCCAAGGAGGCCTTGGCAGCTGAGGATACTAGACTAGCTACGGAGCGGGCGGCTCTCGACGCCCGGGCACAGCGGTTGCAGTCAGAGGCTTACCAGCTCACGATGAGCTTAAACGCATCCAATGAGGTAATGAGGAGGAGACACCAGAAGACCCAATCCCGGTTGCCTCCGAATTACGACCCTCGGGTTCTGTTCGCTACACCCGGAGCCAGCCCAAGTAACCCGCTAGATGCCAATCAGCTTATGACATCCGAAGCAGGAGGACCGGCTCAGCATCGAGAGATGCCGACTCCTCATGTGAGCATGGCGCCGCCGCGTTATGTACCGATACCGTCGGGTCACTTTTCCAACCCCATGGAGAACTTAATTGCAGCATCAGCGCGTCTGGCGGCTCTCCCAGTGGATGGTGATGATCCAACAGCGGTGGAAACCCGGAGAATCAGGGAACTTGTCCAGACGGCCCTGGCTCAGCAAGAGACCTACTCTTACAACCGGGATAGGATTCATTCAACTCCGCCTTGGTTAGCACCGCCTCGTCAGAACCGGAGTCCGAGTTACAGCAGGTACATGGAGTATGGAGTTTTGTCAGGCAACGCCCAGCGCCGCGGCCAACATGATGGCTATAACCAGGTGCAGGACCGAGTACGTCAGGAGAACGAGCGGGCGGCTCAGCTGGCGGCTCAACAGGCGGCACGTCAGGATATTCCAGAGTATCCAACGACTTCTACTGAGATGGGAATAGCCACCAGAACCGGTGGTGTTCCTTGCTTGATACCGGCTTTGCGCAGCGTGCGCCTGCCTAAAGACTTCAAGGGACCTCGAAAGGTGCCGAATTACACGGCCGACTTACAGCCCGAAGCATGGATTGAGAGTTATGAGATGGCCATGGAACTGTTGGAGGTTAGTGATGCGGTAATGGCTAAATATTTTACCATGATGTTAGACGGAATGACCCGGTCTTAGTTTAAAGGCTTACCGCCCGATTCCATTGGCTCATGGGAAGAGTTAAAAGCCCGTTTCATCCGGAACTTCAAAGACACCTGTAAGAAATCTATGACGATCATGGACTTGACGAATTGTAAGCAGAGGGAAGGGGAATCTACCACCCATTGGGTACGCTGGGTCAAGGAGATAATTCATTCATCTGATAAAATGGATGCCGGCTCTGCAGTCCTTATATTGAAAAAGAATTGCAGCTTCAAGCCATTGAGGCAGAAATTGGGGCGCCTTAAACGTGGCTGCAAGGATATGGGTACGCTGATGGCGGCTCTGGTCAAATATGCCGATTCTGATAGTACCAACGATCTCGAGTCTGACAATGAAAAGGCAGGAAAGGGAAAACGGAACGACAGTAGAAAGGGCCAACAGCACAACCCCGTGAATCAAAGTGGCAATAAGCGTAAGGCGGACGACAACCTGGAACTTGTGGCCAACGTTAATACACAGGGTAACAATCAGAGACATAAGGGTAAGTGGCCTCGATCCGGCGGGTTATATACCTTTCTTCATGGTTTATGGAGTAGAGGTAGCTTTGCTAAGTGATATCCAGCATGATTCGCCCCGCCGACCATGGGATATAACCCATCTTCGGCCTTGCTATATTTAAGCCACCGGCTCTTGAGATATGTATATTTATTGACAATGTATATATTGTATAAAGTAGTAAAGCAGGACCTCTGTCCTTTTTTCACCCTCAAAAGTTCATGTCTTTTTGTCAGATGGTGGGAACAACCAACAGGGAGCGGATCATATCTGAATCCGGCTTTCCCTTTGGACCGGCTTATGATCATATCTGAATCTAGCCATGATCACTTGGGGGCTTCCTGTTCAAACATAGGTCGTATCCAAACCAAAGAGAACATAGCTGTCGAAACCCGCTTGATCGGCATACTGCCAAAACCCACTTGGGGGCTTCTTGATCATATTTGAATCATAGCTTAACCCCTTTGGGTTTGACGTGGATCATATATGAATCAACGTCATTAAACAAATCTTATGGTCACTTGGGGGCTTCCTGTTCAAACATAGGTCGTATTCGAACCAAAGAGAACATAGCTGTCGACACCCATTTGATTGGCATCGCCAAGCCACTAGGGGCTATATGATTGTATCCGAATCTTAGCTTAACCCCTTTGGAACGGTTTACTGATCGCATTCGAATCAGAAACCTGTAAATTATTTTGACTATCCTGAGACTTTGGGAAAACATTATGAGATGTTTTTTGTCTTTCCGATTTAATATTGGTTACACCAGGTTGTTAAGTACCAGGTGAGCATCAAATAAACAGGAAAGGTTATCAAGGGATTGCAGGCATGCTATTATGTTTATGCTTAGCAACAATGTAGTTGTAAACTGGCCTGTGTAGGGTGCCTTTGGTTCGTATCCGGGTTACAAATACCTTATGTGACACCCGGTGTGATAAACCGCCAAGGGAGTTTTGTTTGTTTTATATGCAGGGTAAGACAAGTAAATTTAATATCAGGGAGGCAAACGGTCAACATAAGCTAGATGTATATAGAAATGGTGGCTTATGAAAGTATTAAGTGCCATAAACATGCGCGAAGGCATGACAGAGTTGAGAGGTTTTTCTACCCTATTACAGGACTCCCCGAGTCTGAATAAACGAAGCATTGTTTTTTGCAAAGCATCTGGTGATTTACTCCTTCGGCGGGCTTGAAGCCTCCGGGTTATCCTTCTCCACTTCTTCGTCGGCTGTTTTGTCCTGGAAAGTTGATGAGGCCCAGTCAATGCCGCTCAAGGCTTCAAACTCAGCTTCATCATCTATTAAATTAGTTGGATCCACTTCAGGGGCAAAAGTATGCTTACGAATCGAAGGGATCAGGCTGATTTGATCATATGGAGTGTTTGGAATTCTCCAGTTCTCACTGTCGTAAGCCGGCGCATACTTGCTAAGGTCAGTATCATTTCCAATAAGGGTTGCCATGGGACGTATGGCTTTGACGCAGGCAGTGAAGTCATGGTCGTCAAATGCAGTGCCATCCTCCTTCAGACTTGGGTATCCAAGGGCAAGGTCGGACGGGTCTAGTTCTGGGAGCCATGCTTTAGCCCGGCTCAATGCGGCTACGGCTCCGGCTCTTGAGGATGCCCGCCTTAAGTCTTGGATCCGCTGAGGAAGGAAAGCGAGGCTCTTCAATACGTCTTGCAGAAGGCGAGGATGTGGAGTTGATAAAGCTACAACGGCCAAGGCACATTGTGACCTGGAGTATAGCTGTTCCACTAAGGTGTAAACTTCTTTAAGCTTGATCAGCATGTTTTGCTTTAGGTTGATACTCCTGGGGCCTGTATGTGCACAAGTATAACAGTCAGCCGGAAGTAATTATTAACATAGTCATTGTAAGGTTACAAGGTTGGAAGTTTTGCACGATAACTTACCGAAGATGGCTGAGACCATTTGAGATATCTGTTGTTTTAAGACAGACAGCTCGGTTGTTGCTTCTGCAAGGGATGCTTCTGCTGTTTCGGCCCGAGTCACCAGGGAAGCCTTCTCATCAGCCCAAGTTTTCTTCTCCGACTCAAAATTCTTCTTCAGCTTCTCATTTTTAGAGACGCCGAATTCAAATTTGGAGTTAGCCTTGTGGGTCTCAAGTTCTTGAGTTTTCAGACGGCTCTTCAGGACAGCGACATCCGATTCAAACTGACTTACGGCAGCCTATATTGACACCAGGTTATGGTAAGGATTATAGTAAGGTAGCATTCAAGTCCCAATCACTTTACAAGTAAAGATACTTGGCACTTGGGGGCTAATGTATGCTGAAGAATTTTAAACCTATCCTACCGGGTCACACATATTGAGTCTCAAGCACTTTACAAGTAAAGATACTTGACACTTGGGGACTAATGTATATTGCAAATTTACAACTATCATGTTATAACCGGGTTACATATATCCTCTTTGAACTGGTTTAATTAATAAATAAAACAGATTTCTAAGTCTATAGCATATTTATTCATAAGTGATAGACTTGGGGGCTGGTACAGTATGTAATGCTCAGGTAAAAAGTATAAGTTATACCTCAGATTTGTGTTGTATTTGTTTTACCATGTCAATTTCCAGGTCACGGCTATTATGCACTTGATTCAGATAGCCCGAGACTATATCACCAATGCTTAAGTGAGTGTAATCAGTAATGTCCTGCTTGGCTCTTCGGCGTTCGGCAAGTTCTTCCTTGGCGGAGCATTTGGCAAGGACGGTAGGCCGCCCTGGTTCAACAAACTGAGACTTAACAATCTCCACTTCTGGTTCATTTGTCTTGACCAGGCTAGGAGTCTCCGGGTCATTTGTGTTGAGAATATCTTCAGCAGGCGGATCAGAAGTTGGCACTGGAATATCAGAAGCCGGATCAAGTGGCGGCTGATGGGCAGAGCCATCTGGAGCAGATGCATTAATCACCGGTTCAGATATAATCGGGTCTTGGGACGGCTTATTCTTCTTCGCCCTTTTGCTGGGTTTCACTTGCATGCTGTTAACGAAGGCAAAAGGATGAATACGCAAGCATGGGTAAAATAAAAGTTCAAGATACATAAGGTTACATTACCCGGGAGCAGTCTTGAAAGCCGGCATGTTTGACTGCATGGATTCACCGGAAGAAGGAGAAGTATCCTGATAATTGGAGTCAGACGAATTAAGAGGATGACGAATTAAGCCCGCTAAAGGTAAGATGGAACGTAATTCGGAGATAACCTCAGTCTGACGTTTCCTGGTTATGTCAGGTAAGCCGGAGGAGAGTTCTGTATCCTTGTTGTTCCGGGTCTGCCTCCGGTTCTCAAGCTGATGTTGCTTCAAAAGAAATTGAGGATCTTGATAAGCAAGAGCATGTGAAAATCTTACTTTCCGGGTCACCCTTAGGATCTTTTGCTTTGGCAAAGGTTCTGAGTCGGAGGAGATTATAGTTACCTCTTCATTGGCTGCTTGACTGTTCCCTGTGTCTTCTTGGAGAGATAGAGTGTCAACAAAGTAATGATAAAGAAGTCAGGAGAGTTAAAGGATTACCTCTTCTTCATCAGAAGTGTCATCTAATTTGAATAAATCTAAGGCGCTAGGTTTCTTCTTCCTTGAAGTTCCTACGGTGGCGGCTTTCCTTTCAGCTCTTTTGGCTGCTCTGGCTTGTTTTGCTACTTCATGGTTATATTTGGCCTTCCAAAAGTGATCATCAGCCTGTGAAAAATGATAGGAGGTTATAAGTAAAGGCAAGGTATAATATAAGATATTCATCAGAGCTTGGTGACTTACAGCAGGAGCCGGGTTTTTCTGACAAAAGGGGAGTAAGCCAAAGGCATTACTTATCACCGTGCCTTCTTTCAACAATGATTGGTTGTCACCTCTACCACATCTTTTGGCAAGTCGTCGGAGCTATGACGCATTGGCTCATCCTTTTCGCCGGAATAAGTGCACATTAAACCGGGTCGGCGGCTTAATGGGAGTATTTGCTAGGTAACCCAGACTCGGACTAAGTCAATGCCATCTAGGACATTTCCTAGAAGAGCTTTGATTCTTCTAATGGTAGGAGCAAGTGGCAGACGTTCAACAGCAGTTAACTTATCCGGCAGCGGGCAGTTGGACTCAAGGCGCAGGGCGTGTAAGCCGGGCAAAGGGTTTTCCTCAGCCGGAGAAGTATCCTGGCAGTAGAACCACGTCTGGTTCCACTCCTTTGGATTACTCGGTAGTTCAGCATAAGGGAAAAGACAGTCTCTTCGCCGTTGAATTGAGATACCACCAAGTTCAAGACTGGGCCCATTGGCACATTCATTCTGCCAGTTTAAGTAGAACAGTTCTCTGAATAATGGGATATTAGGTTCTTCTCCAAGATACACCTCGCAGAAGACTTGGAAGTTGCAGATATTTGACACAGAGTTTGGTCCGATGTCTTGGGGTCTGAGATCAAAGAAATGAAACACATCCCTGAAGAATTTTGAACCGGGCGGAGCAAATCCCCGGGTCATGTGACTGGTGAATATGATTACTTCCCCTTTTTTGGGTAGAGGTTTCTCCTCCGACGGATTAGGAGCACGATAGGACATGATTTCCTTCTTGGGCAGATGGGCGGATTTCACGAAGTCAGCCAAGATACTCTCTGTGATAGTGGACTTAACCCAGTTACAGGTCACAGGAGCTTTAGTAGCCTTAGGAGCCATGACAACAATTAGCCTATGGAAAAACAAGAAGATCCGGTTCAATTTTAACCCGGCAGAAAAATCCTCAATTATTCAAGGTGGCGGCTTAATGAGGGGCCTAATGATATAAGGATGACTGTGCAACAATGTTTAAGCCGCCACATGTATCAAGCGCAGTTCAAAAAAATTCAGGTTGTAAGGAGCAATTAAGGTTCTGTGTCATTTATTTCAACCGGACACCTCGACAGTTGTGTTTAAGGACATTTACCAGAAAGAAGTTTTCCGGGTGATAAAAACAAGTTTCACAGATGACAGTTATTCATCAGGATCAAGATATTGCTCTGAAAGGAAAATTTTCTAGACCTAAAAACAGGGCAGAGAAGTTCATACACTCGAAGAGGGTTTCCAAATAAGGGAAATGAGATCTATTTTTATGCAAGATCAACACAGACAAGTACCGCAGCAGTTCTACGTAGTTTTTACGATCTAAATAGGGTGTTGGAGGTAAGAACTAGCAAGGGTTTGCGTCGGGCGGTGATGAACTCCGACGAACTCGGCAAAGTCCCAATGCAGATCTAGAAAGGGAAGGAGAGGACTCACGGATGCGGACGAGCTGCGGCGGTTCACCATCGATCTCTGATCAGAATCAGGTTGATGCAGCGGCTCGAGTCGGTGAAGACGAGGGGTTCGACGGCGGCGGCCGCAGAGCTCGAGAGGAAGCAAGAGGAAGAGGACGACTGAGACGAGGAGTGAAAGACCTAGGTCGCTCTATTTATAAGGGAAGACTGACCGAGATGGCACGAAAAATGAGGAGACCAAAACATCATTATCCAGCGGCCCCGACGCCTCGATTCTCGGGATGGTCAGTAAAGGCAAAGATCCGTTGGAAGATATGATGGAGTAAAAATAAGTTTTATTGAAGATGACGTCACGAAGACTTAACCCGGATCCAGATGATAACGTCACGGCGGGTTAAAACCTTCATGCAAGACACAGAGTTCCATGAGGTATTTTAAGATTGACATGAACAGGTTCAAATCAGTCTGGGGCCTAATGTTGGGGATATAACTATTTGTGTAAGCCGCCCAGAAGGGGTCGGGTTACGTAAAGAAGACTTACCAGAGAGAAGGCCCAAGACCAAAGCATGAAGATGGTGGGTCACAGAGGGCTTAAGGCCCACAGGCGACTTAAGGCCCGTTGTAGTAAACTGTCGTAATGGCATGACTTGTATCATAAGGTAGTTTTAATTACTCACCGAGCCGGACACTGTTACCGGCCGGGACTCTGTAGGCCACAAGGCGTCAACCCGTGTATATAAGGGGACGACCTGCTGGCGGCTTAGGGCAGAAAACAACTCATCGAGAACCGGGCATAGCGTATCTTGCTCCCTGGTCAATGAAACATCAATACCAACCCTACTAGACGTAGGCCTTACCTTCACCGTAAGGGGCCGAACTAGTATAAACCCTCTCGTGTCCTTTGTCCCGATTAACCCCTTCAAGCTTCTTAGTTGCGATGGCTCCACAACTAAGTCCTTTCACGAGGACATCTGACGTGACAATTCCACGACACAAAGTCATGACGATATCTAAGGCAATGATCATGAATATAGGCATCACATCCGTGACAAGTAGACCGACTCCTGCCTGCATCTACTACTATTACTCCACACATCAACCGTTATCCAGCATGCATCTAATGTATTAAATTAACAAGAACGAAGTAATGCCTTAAGCAAGATGACACGATTTAGAGGGATAGTCCCAATCAATATGGTAAACCCCCCATCTTTTTATCCTTAATGGCAAAAATACCATACGTACCTTGCTACCCCTACTGTCACTGGGTGAGGACACTGCAAGATTGAAACCATCACAAAGCACCTCTCCCATTGCAAGAAAGATCAATCTAATTGGCCAAACCAGATCAATAGATCAGAGAGAAATAGAAAGCTATATTAATCATGCATAAAAGAGTTCAGAGAAGACTCAAATAATATTTATAGATAATCTCATCATAAATCCACAATTCATCGGATCTCAACAAATGCACTGCAAAAGAAGATTGCAGTGAATATTTCTCCAAGAACATCGAGGAGAACATTGTATTGAAGATCAAAGAGAGAGAGAGAAGAAGCCATCTAGCTACTTGCTATGGACCCGTAGGTCTGTGGTAAACTACTCACACATCATCGGTAGGGTAGCAAGGTTGGTGTATAGGCCCTCCGTTATCGAATCCCCGTTCCGGCAGAGTGTCAGAAAAGGCCCCAAGATGGGATCTCACAAGGACAGAAACTTGTGGCGGAGGAAAAGTCTTTTTAGTGTGCCTCCTGGTATACAGGTAATATTTGGGTATTTATGGAGCTGGAATTAGGGTTAGGGGGGTCTCGAGGGGCCCACAAGCCTGGGGGCGCCCCCCTGGGCATGCCTGTGAGCTTGTGGCTCCCTCGTGGCCCCTCGAGCCTCCTCCCGAAGCTTCGTGGTTGTCTTCTGGTCCAAGAAAAATCCTCAAAAAGTTTGGTTTCGTTTGGACTCCATTTGTTATTGATTTTCTATAAAAAAACTAAACAAGGAAAAACAGCAACTGGCACTGGGCACTAGGTTAATAGTTTAGTCCCATAAAATGATATAAAATAGCATATTAATGCATATAAAACATACAAGATAGATAGCATGGAACAATCAAAAATTATAGATACGTTGGAGACGTATCACTACCCACGCTTGCATTGCCGGTGCAACCAATTTGAAGTAGTTGGGCCTGTACGAGGGAAACGCCCGAATCGTGCATTCTCCTCAGATTGGCTGAGAGGCATCCTTTTGCATCGGTTGGTTCAGGCTGTGGAGGTCACACTGGGTACCAAACATGCTAGACTTTGCATGTTGGGTGAAAGCCAGGCACGTCCCAAGAAACCAAACACGCCCCTAGTGTATGGACATGGAGGTCTGGCTACTACTCAAGGTCACGGTGGTCAATTTTTGTGACATGCAGGTCATACCTCGCCATATTTGGCCCTTACCCCGGTTGCGACCCCTCCCACTCAGTTCGTGCCAATGGGAGCTCCGCCTATGCAGCATCAGACTTGGAAGTGTAAAAAAAGATGCCACAAAATCTGCAACCGCACCCCAGAGTTACTTTGCAGCAAGGCTTCCAGTACTCGCAGCAGTATATGACACATCAACAACTGGTTTAGAATTAGTTGGCACTGTAGCAACTTATGCAGCCGCACCAGTATGGTCAGTGCAAGCAGGTTGGACACCAAACATAGTATGCTCAATAGTCACTGATGTCATGGCCAAGGGCAAGGCTAAGAAAGGGGTGCATTGCTGGAACTGTGTAGTTGACACACATGCTGCAAAGGACTGCATGGTTCAGCATTACTGCTATATCCATGACAAGATTTCCCATCAAACACTACGATGTCCTATTCTTAAGCTCCCTAAGCCCAATGTTTTTTGTGTCGGGTGTGGGAGCGACATATTTTGCTCAGCTTCCGGATTGTGTGGTGAAGGAGCACTTGGCTCCTACCCATACTCCTATCACATGTGTTCATGTCAGTGGTGTGATGGTACCTGCTAGCATTATTGAGAGTCAGATTGCCAGGAGATTCCCGGTTCAGACCCAATGGAAATGGGAGCCTATTCAACACGGGGAGGATGTCTACCTTGTTAGCTTTCCTTCCTTTGAGGCTTTCAAGTAAATGTGCCACCAGTTAATGCTCACATGACCATTTCTGCGTGGAAGTCTCAGGATATTCTGCATAAGTTGGAGCTTCAGCAGGTTTGGATTCATGTAAAGGGTGTTCCTCACACTGTTCATCACTTTTGGGGTCTCTGGGCAGTTGGTTCCTTAATTGGGAAGACTCTGGACGTTGATCTCATCAGCTTGAGATGTCATGGGGTTGTCCGTATTCTGGTTGCCATGACTAACACTCAGATTTTGTCAAAGGAGAAGGATAATGGTGGGCACTTCAGCTCCAGGATGTCATAGTTAAGCTCAAAGGTTATGCTTTCACTTTAACAAGGGAACCAGCAGGATATGCACCGGATCTAGATTTTTCTCCGTGTTTGTGGAAGCGCAAGGGTGATAGCATGGGAAGGGAGAAGGATGACAAGATGGATACTTCAGAGCAGGCCGGTAACTTCGCCAACCTTCAGTCATCCAGTTCTGCTCCTGCTAATGATGTGCACGTGTCGCAAGTGCAGCATCGAGGGCTGGTACGTCTCTAGCGTATCTATAATTTTTTATTGTTCCATGCTATTATATTATCCATCTTGGATGTTTTATATGCATTAATATGCTATTCTATATTATTTTTGGGACTAACCTATTAACCTAGAGCCCAGTGCCAGTTTTTGTTTTTTCCTTTTTTTTTTGAGTTTTGCAGAAAAGGAATATCAAACGGATCCAAATGAGTTGAAATTTACGGTGCTTTTTTATGGGCCAGAAGAGTCCCGAGTCAACAACAAGGGTGGAGGGCGTGCCCACCCCCTAGGGAGTGCACCCCTGCCTTGTCGCTGACTCGTGGATCCCCCCCCCCTGACGTGAAACCGACGCCAAAAATTCCTATAAATCCAGAAACCCCCAGAAGAAACCTAGATCTGGAGTTCCGCCGCCGCAAGCCTTTGAGTTCACAAAAACCAATCTAAGCCCGTTCTGACACCCTGTCGGAGGGGGAAATCATCACCAAAGGCCATCTTCATCATCTCGGCGGCCACCATGATGAGGAGGGAGTAGTTCACCCTCGGGGCTGAGGGTATGTACCAATAGTTATGTGTTTGTTCTTTCTCTCTCATGTTCTTGATTTGGCACGATCTTGATGTACCGTGAGCTTTGTTATTATAGTTGGATCTTATGGTGTTCTTCTCCCTCTACCTTTCTTGTGATGAATTGAGTCTTTTACTTTGAGGTTTTGTTATGTCGGATTGAATCTTTGGATGTGAGAGCACTTGATGTATGTCTTGCAATGGGATATCTGTGGTGATAATGGGATGTTCTGTTGATCCACTTGATGTATGTTTTGGTTATCAACTTGCAGATTCCCTGGTGACATTGGGGTAATCTATGCATAGGGGTTGGTACGCGTTTTCATATTCCTTTCTCTGGTAGACATCTCGGGATGCTCTTGAAGTTCTTTGTGTTGGATTGAATATTATGAATCTGAAATTGTGTGATGCATATCATATAATTGACCCACGGATACTTGTGGTGACATTGGACTATCTAGGTGACATTAGGGTTGATTGATGTGTGTCATGTGGTGTTATTTTAGTATGAACTCTAGGGCTGTTTGTGACACTTATAGGAATAGCCCAATAGATCAATCAGAAAGAATAACTTTGAGGTGGTTTTGTACCCTACAAGCAATTTCATCTTATGTTCTCCGCGATAGGAACTTTGGAGTGACTTTTGTCGCACGTTGAGGGATTTCCAGATGATTTAATTATGTTATCATTGTTGAGAGAACTTGCGCTAGTGAAAGTATGAACCCTAGACTTTGTTTCCAAGCATTGCAAATACCGTTTTTGCCCACTTTTGTTACTAGTTACCTTGCTGCTTTTATTTATTCGGATTATAAAATTTTATTTCTACCATCCATATTACACTTGTATCACCATCTCTTCGCCGAACTAGTGCACCTATATAATTTACCGTTGTATTGGGTGTGTTGGGGACACAAGAGACTCTTTGTTATTTGGTTGTAGGGTTGTTTGAGAGAGACCATCTTCATCCTACGCCTCCCACGTATTGATAAACCTTAGGTCATCCACTTGATGGAAATTTGCTACTATCCTACAAAACTCTGCGCTTGGAGGCCCAACATGAGTCTACAAGAAGAAGGTTGTGTAGTAGACATCAAGGGCCTGCGACTGTTGTCTCTGCTAGTGTGTTGGGTGTTGGTTCTATGGTTTTGGAGGTGACGCCATTTAGTTCCACCACTTAGACCCCAAGTGGTATTCAGCTAGCGGCGGATCTTCACACTAAGTCAGTGTTACAAGGATGTCTTGAGAGATTGCCGGAGATGCAGCAACAAGGGACATCATCTTCTCACGCACCACTTTCCACGCCTCCGATGCAACCGTCCATGCCCTCGGAGACGGTTCTACCGCATGCAGAGGATGGCGCGACGACCATAGCAGGGAGTGACTCCTACACACCGAAGACGTCGGCATATGGTTGCCGACGACCGTTCTATGGACACAAATGAGGACTCCTTGGCCAAGGCTATGCGGCGTAAAGCAGAGCACAACCTCGGCAACCAAGGTATTACATCATCACCCAAATCCTTTTTAGTTTTTTCTAGTACTACCATTGTTTCTAAGTTAAATAATGTGAGTGCTAGTCTTGGAAAGAATGAGAAGGATATTTCTTTTTTGACTAACGCTTTGAAACATTTGGAATATGACCGATTAAAAGTTACTCCACGTGTTTCTAGCAAGTCTTATGCCTCCCATACTGCTGAGGAGGAGCTGCATACAACATCAGATGGTCAGCTCCTCTCTCATTTAGTAGGAGCGGTTTCAGACGTGGGTCTAGATGAACACATGCTTAGTTTATTGACTGAGCTTACAGCATCCGGACGTAAATCAAAAAACACATGTTCGAAAAAAGATACTAAGTCCCATAAGAGGCGAAGTGTTCTAAATCTTCTATTGTTTCCTTATGAATGGAATGTTTTTTAATAGCAAAGGTCTTCGTGACTTGGCTAAACATTTATTCATCGTGGAATGTAATAGAAAATACAAATTAGATTTTTTGGCTATCTCTGAACTGGGGAGACGTGATTTCTTAGTGAGTCTACTTATCCGTCTTTCAGGCGGAATAGACTTTACTTGGGTTTCATGACCGCCTAGAGGTTGTTCTGGGGGCATTTTACTTGGCGTTAATATAGGGGCTATGGATGTGTTGGCTAGTTCGAATGGTGAGTTTCACATTAAACCCTATATTTTCAACAAGGCCGATAACTTCACATGGACCCTCGTTCCCATGTATGGGGCAACCCAGGATGAGTTCAAGGCTGATTTTCTCCGTGAATTGGTTAATCTAGTGAAAGATAATCCCTATCCCATCCTTATAGGTGGGGATTTCAATTTGCTTCGATTTCAAAATGAGAAAAGCCATGGTAGGTTTGATAATCATTGGCCTTTCCTTTTCAATGATATCATCGACAACCTAGATCTGTGAGAGGTTTCCATGATTGGAAGACAATTCACTTGGGTGAATAGTCTTCTGGAACTAACATATGAGAAACTAGATCGCGTTTTAATGGATACCGATCGGGAATCTAAATTTCCTATGTTGTATGTTCTTGCTCTACCTCGTATCGAGGTTATATCAGACCACACACCCATTCTCCTAACTACTGGGTTGCCACAACCACAACATAGACACAAGTTCAAGTTTGAACTTGGGTGGTTGCTTCGGGATGGATTCCATGACATGGTCAAGGAGGTGTGGGAGAAACCGGTGGCCGGGCCTACCCTAATACACGGATGGAATAACAAAATGTGTGCATTACATAAATTCCTTGGTGGTTGGGCTAGGCATATAGTCGTATCCTCAAAAAGGAGAAGCTTCGTCTTTCATCTATCATTGATGAGAGAAGCTTTGGCAGAGGTTAGACCTCTATCTGAGCATGAAATCGAGATCAAGAGTCATTCGAATGCACAGATATCTAACATGTTGAGCGAAGAGGAACTCAAATGGTACCAACATTCTAACTCCTAGTTTAACCAGAAAGGTGATTCGAATACTAGATATTTCCATGGAATCGCCAATGGCAGACACCGAAAGAAAATTATTCATTCCCTAATAGGATGAGGGGACGATTGAGGGGCATGAGCAACTTAAATCCTATATCACTAATTATTATGAAAATTTGTTCGGAGCCCCAGAGGAAGGAAATTTCTTGATGGATGTGTCCGAACAGATGACATCCCCCAGGTCTCTGATGTCGAAAATAACCTTCTAACAGACCCACACCCCGAGGAGTAAGTTAGGAAGGTGATTTTCCTAATGGAGCATAACAAAGCCCCGGGTCCAGATGGTTTTCCGCAGAGTTCTATCAGAACTTCTAGGAAGTCATCAAACCGGATCTCCTACTTTTGTTTAGCAACCTACATGCTGGCCAACTAGAATTGGTTCATTTAAACTTCAGTGAGATTATTTTATTACCTAAGGTTCATGAGGCTGAAAGGATACAACAATATAGACCCATTTGCCTCCTTAAATGTTAGTTTTAAAATATTCATGAAGGTTGCGACTATTAGGCTAAATTCGGTTGCTGAACATGTGGTTCGTCCTTCACAGATAACTTGTATGCAAGGTAGACACATCCTAGATGGAGTTGTTATCCTTCATGAAACAGTCCACGAATTACACGAAAAAAAGTTGAATGGGGTGATACTCAAAATAAACTTTGAAAAGGCTTATGACAAAGTCAGGTGGCCCTTTCTTCAACAGACTCTCAGATTGAAAGGATTTTCTGCAGAGTGGCATGCTATGATCCATAGCTTCCTTTCTAGAGGTACTATTGCCATTAAGTTCAATGATGACATTGGACACTATTTCTAAATGAAGAAGGGGTTGCGACAAGGTGACTCGTTATTGCCCATGCTATTCAATATAGTGGCGGATATGCTAGAGGTCATGATTGAGTGTGCCAAGGTTGTTGGACAAATTGATGGGGTAGCAAGTCGTCTAGTTGATGATGGTCTCTCTATACTTCAATATGCCAACGATATGATTCTCTTCATGGATCATGACCTCGAGGAAGCGAGAAATATGAAACTGGTTTTATCAGCATTTGAGCAACTCTCGGGTCTTAAGATCAATTTTCATAAAAGTGAAGTGGTTTGCTTTGGCGGCGCCGAGGACGAGGCCCACCTATATGCTGAATTGTTCGGATGTGGGTTGGGCCAGTTTTGGATCACATATTTGGGGATACTGATACATTATCAGAGACTCATAATGCTGAATGGAAACACGCCAAGGAGAGACTGCAAAAAAGATTTAGCAGTTGGAAAGGTAAATTTTTCTCTCTGGGTGGAAGATTGGTCCTTGTAAATTCAATACTAAGTAATATGGTACAATATATGATTTCCTTCTTCTAGTTGCAGAAAGGAGTTTTACATAGATTGGATTATTCCCAATCAAGATTCTATTGGCAAGGAGATAGCGAGAGAAAAAAAATATCGACTGGCTAAATGGAGTGTGGTTTGCTGTCCCAAAGACCAAGGCAGGTTGGGCATTCATGACCTTGAGTTTAAGAATAGGGCCCTCCTCGGCATATGGTTGTTTAAATTACTGATTACTAACGGAAGATGGTGTATGGCAAACCCTCCTAAGGAGGAAATATGTGGGTTCCAAGGCGGTATCCCAAGTATACTAGAAGCCTGGGGATTCTCACTTTTTGGCGGGTCCAATTGCTATGAAGAAATATTTCTTCTGCTATGGATCCTTCCCAATTAAGGACAGCTCAAAAATTAGATTCTAGGAGGACAAGTGGCTAGGAAATGCCACACTCCGGAACAATATCCGGCTCTATACAACATTGTGCGCCACAAGGGTGGTACTATCGCCACGGTAATGGAATCATTTCCGCTAAATGTGACATTTAAAAGAGTCTTAATTGGACCCAGACTCCAATTGTGGAACACCCTGCTCCAGCGGTTGTCCATGATGCAACTGTCACATGGGTCTGATGTATTCCAATGGAACCTCCATAGGAATGGACCATTCTCAATAAATCCGTGTATAGAGCATTAGTCCAGTCTGATGTGCCAGTTGATAATAACAAGAAGATCTGGAAGATGAAGATACCCCTTAAGAATAAAAACTTTGCATGATATCTTTGTCGCAGAGTCATTCTTACTAAAGATAATCTTATTGAGAGGAATTGGCATGGAAGTCTGTAATGTGTCTTTTGTCACCATGATGAGACAATAAATATTTATTCTTCCAATGCAAATTGGATCATTCTATAAGGCCAGTTATCCAAATAGCTTCTGGCTTGTATCCTCATATTTGGCAATTGGTTACATGGGATCGATCACAAGTTTTGAACTCTTCTCAGGGTGGGAGAACTTGCCGTTATTTGGTTGCTTTGGCTTTGAAGAAATGATAAGGTTTTTAATGATAAAAGTACATCTCTAATGCAGGTTATCTACACATGTATCGGGACTCTTCTTTATGGTCCTCTACAATGCATGAAGAATCGAGACCTGTTTATGGAAGTGTGTACACGATTGGAGGCTACGCCAAG
Organism: Triticum dicoccoides; assembly: GCF_002162155.2. Lineage (NCBI taxonomy): Eukaryota > Viridiplantae > Streptophyta > Magnoliopsida > Poales > Poaceae > Triticum > Triticum dicoccoides. The sequence goes on along the minus strand of NC_041387.1, from coordinate 340,820,807 downwards.
GGATACTTTTTATCCAACATGGGTGGCAGCATGATCTTAGGATTGCCCCCCCCCCCTCCGCTTCAGGCGTTATATGGACTCTACATGTCTCTTTGTACCTCGCCTTCTTTATTTTTACTTTGTATGAGAGGACCTTATTTTGCATCTTAGTTATGCAGAGGCCAGGTATAATCCTTAAATCTTTTAAGTAATAAAGCGTTTTTTCGAAAAAATATTTTCTCTAAAAATAAACTCCCACATATACAATTAACCCAAATCTCAAGACAAATTGCAGGCGACCATCAATGGCATGTCTTGTGTGATCAAAATCACAAAGAAGCTTTCAAAATCTTCCTGCTAACCATACAGACCAAGGGCCCACTGATTGAGTTTCTGATGCACCATACACACTACCGAATACCAAAAATCTTTGCACTCTTAAGTTCAAAAACACTCAAAAGGGTAAAGAAGCCGAAAGTGCCATTCTGCTCCTAGGTGCAAATGCACTTGAGTGAACTGTAAATTCCAAAAAATATAAAACGAATCTAAAAATTCTGATTTTTTTTGTCGAACAACATTCTTGGGTGTTTTACATTCATGGTGCTTTGGGTAACAAAAATACAAGGCATACATCCCAAAATGCTTTGGAAATGAGCTTTAGTGTTGATTTCTTTTTTTGTCATGAGCACATCGAATGTTATTTCTGCATGATTTTTTGCACTAAGTAGAACATTCAAACATGTGTGTTAAAACAAAAGAGTTTTTTATTATATTTAATACTCCCTCCGTCTGGAATTACTTGTCGGAGAAATGTATGTATCTAGACGTATTTAAGTTCTACATACATCCATTTTTATCCATTTAGACAATTATTTCGGATGGAGAGAGGGAGTACGTTTTTTGAATTATATTGTTCATTCGGGTGCATGTGCACCCGGGTGCAGAAAAAGAAGGAAATATGCCCTAGAGGCAATAATAAAGTTATTATTTATTTCCTCATGTCATGATAAATGTTTATTATTCATGCTAGAATTGTATTAACCGGAAACATAATACATGTGTGAATACATAGACAAACATAGTGTCCCTAGTATGCCTCTACTTGATTAGCTCATTAATCAAAGATGGTTGAGTTTCCTAACCATAGATATGAGTTATCATTTGATCAATGGGATCACATCATTATAAAATGATGTTATTTACTTGACCCATTCCGTTAGCTTAGCACTTGATCGTTTAGTATGTTGCTATTGCTTTCTTCATGACTTATACATGTTCCTATGACTATGAGATTATGTAACTCCCGCTTACCGGAGGAACACTTTGTGTGTTACCAAATGTCACAACGTAACTGGGTGATTATAAAGGTGCTCTACAGGTGTCTCCGAAGGTACTTGTTGAGTTGACGTATTTCGAGATTAGGATTTGTCACTCCGATTGTCAGAGAGGTATCTTTGGGCCCTCTCGGTAATGAACATCACTATAAGCCTTGCAAGCAATGTGACTAATGAGTTAGTTGTGGGATGATGCATTACATAACGAGTAAAGAGACTTGTCGGTAACGAGATTGAACTAGGTATTGAGATACCGACGATCGAATCTTGGGCAAGTAACATACCGATGACAAAGGGAACAACGTATGTAGTTATGCGGTTTGACCGATAAAGATCTTCGTAGAATATGTGGGAACCAATATGAGCATCTAGGTTCCGCTATTGGTTATTGACCGGAGACGTGTCTCGGTCATGTCTACACAGTTCTCGAACCCGTAGGGTCCGCACGCTTAAAGTTTGGTGATGATCGGTAATATGAGTTTTTGTGTTTTGATGTACCGAAGGTAGTTTGGAGTCCCAAATATGATCACAGACATGATGAGGAGTCCCGAAATGGTCGAGACGTAAAGATCGATATACTGGATGACTATGTTCGGACACCGGAAGTGTTTCGGGAGGTTTCGGACATTTACCGGAATACCGGGGGGTTACCGCAACCCCCCGGGGAGTATATTGGGCCTAATGGGCCTTGGTGGGAGAAGAGGAGGGCCGGCCAGGGCAGCCGCGCGCCCCCTCCCCCTCTATTCCGAATTGGACAAGGAGGGGGGCGGCGCCCCCCCCCCCCCTTCTTTCCTTCTCCTCCTCTCTCCCTTCCTTCCCTTCTCCTACTCCAACAAGGAAAGGAGGAGTCCGGAGTAGGACTCCCCCCTTGGCGCGCCCTCCTTGGCCGGCCGCCTCTCCCCCCTTGCTCCTTTATATACAGGGACAGGGGGCACCTCTAGACACACAAGTTGATCTATTGATCTCTCCCAGCCGTGTGCGGTGCCCCCCTCCACCATATTCCACCTCGGTAATATCGTAGCGGTGCTTAGGCAAAGCCCTGCGTCGGTAGCATCATCAACACCGTCATCACGTTGTCGTGCTGAAGGAACTCTCCCGCAAAGCTCTGCTGGATCGGAGTTCGTGGGACGTCATCGAGCTGAACGTGTGCTCTGAACTCGGAGGTACCGTACGTTCGGTACTTGGATCGGTCGGATCGTGAAGACGTACGACTACATCAACCGCATTGTGCTAACGCTTCCACTTTCGGTCTACGAGGGTACGTGGACAACACTCTCCCCTCTCGTTGTTATGCATCACCATGATCTTGCGTGTGCGTAGGAATTTTTTTGAAATTACTACGTTCCCCATTAGTTGTACCAGAGCTAGGTTTATGCATAGATGTTATATGCACGAATAGAACACAAGTGAGTTGTGGGCGATACAACTCATACTGCTTACCAGCATGTCATACTTTGGTTCGGTGGTATTGTTGGATGAAGCGGCCCGGACCGACATTACGCGTACGCTTACGTGAGACTGGTTCTACCGACGTGCTTTGCACATAGTTGGCTGGCGGGTGTCAGTTTCTCCAACTTTAGTTGAACCGAGTGTGGCTACGCCCGGTCCTTGAGAAAGTTAAAACAACACTAACTTGACGAAATATCGTTGTGGTTTTGATGCATAGGTAAGAACGGTTCTTGCTCAGCCCGTAGCAGCCACGTAAAACTTGCAACAACAAAGTAGAGGATGTCTAACTTGTTTTTGCAGGGCATGTTGTGATGTGATATGGTCAAGACATGATGCTAAATTTTATTGTATGAGATGATCATCTTTTGTAACAGAGTTATTGGCAACTAGCAGGAGCCATATGGTTGTCGCTTTATTGTATGCAATGAAATTGCCCTGTAATTGCTTTACTTTATCACTAAGCGGTAGCGATAGTCGTAGAAGCAATAGTTGGCGAGACGACAACGATGCTACAATGGAGATCAAGGTGTCGCACTGGTGACTATTGTGATCATGACGGTGCTTCGGAGATGGAGATCACAAGCACAAGATGATGATGGCCATATCATATCACTTATATTGATTGCATGTGATGTTTATCCTTTATGCATCTTATTTTTCTTTGATTGACGGTAGCATTATAAGATGATCTCTCACTAAATTTCAAGGTAAAAGTGTTCTCCCTGAGTATGCACCGTTGCCAAAGTTCGTCGTGCCCAGACACCACATGATGATCGGGTGTGATAAGCTCTACGTTCATCTAGGCACACGCAGAATACTTGGGTTAAACTTGACGATCCTAGCATATGCAGATATGGCCTCGGAACACTGAGACCGAAAGGTCGAGCGTGAATCATATAGTAGATATGATCAACATAGTGATGTTCACCATTGAAAACTACTCCATTTCACGTGATGATCGGTTATGGTTTAGTTGATTTGGATCACGTGATCACTTAGATGATTGGAGAGATGTCTATCTAAGTGGGAGTTCTTAAGTAATATGATTAGTTGAACTTAAATTTATCATGAACTTAGTACCTAATAGTATTTTGCTTGTCTATGTTGTTGTAGATAGATGGCCCGTACTGTTGTTCCGTTGAATTTTAATGCATTCCTTGAGAAAGCAAAGTTGAAAGATGATGGTAGCAATTACACGGACTGGGTCCGTAACTTCAGGATTATCCTCATAGCTGCACAGAAGAATTACGTCCTAGAAGCACCGCTAGGTGCCAGGCCTGCTGCAGATGCACCTGACGATGTTAAGAACGTATGGCAGAGCAAAGCTGATGACAACTCGATAGTTTAGTGTGCCATGCTTTACGGCTTAGAACCGGGACTTCAATGGCGTTTTGAACGTCATGGAGCATATGAGATATTTCAGGAGTTGAAGTTAATATTTCAAGCAAATGCCCGGATTGAGAGATATGAAGTCTCCAATAAGTTCTACAGCTGTAAGATGGAGGAGAATAGTTCTGTCAGTGAACATATACTCAAAATGTCTGGGTATAACAATCACTTGATTCAACTGGGAGTTAATCTTCCGGATGATAGTGTTATTGACAGAAGTCTTCAATCACTGCCACCAAGCTACAAGAGCTTCCTGATGAACTATAATATGCAAGGGGTGAATAAGACAATTCTCGAGCTCTTCGCAATGCTAAAGACTGCGGAGGTAGAAATCAAGAAGGAGCATCAAGTGTTGATGGTCAACAAGCCCACCAGTTTCAAGAAAAGGGTTAAAGGGAAGAAGAAGGGGAACTTCAAGAAGAACGGCAAACAAGTTGCTGCTCAAGAGAAGAAACCCAAGTCTAGACCTAAGCCTGAGACTGAGTGCTTCTACTGCAAGCCGACTGGTCACTGGAAGCGGAACTGCCCCAAGTATTTGGCGGATAAGAAGGATGGCAAGGTGAACAAAGGTATATGTGATATACATGTTATTGACGTGTACCTTACTAGAGCTCGCAGTAGCACCTGGGTATTTGATACTGGTTCTGTTGCTAATATTTTCAACTCGAAATAGGGACTACAGATTAAGTAAAGACTGGCTAAGGACGAGGTAACGATGCGCGTGGGAAATGGTTCCAAAGTCGATGTGATCGCCGTCGGCATGCTACCTCTACATCTACCTTTGGGATTAGTTTTAGACCTAAATAATTGTTATTTGGTGCCAGCGTTGAGCATGAACATTATATCTGGATCTTGTTTAATGTGAGACGGTTATTCATTTAAATCTGAGAATAATGGTTGTTCTATTTATATGAGTAATATCTTTTATGGTCATGCACCCTTGAAGAGTGGTCTATTTTTGTTGAATCTCGATAGTAGTGATACACATATTCATAATGTTAAAGCCAAAAGATGCAGAGTTAATAATGATAGTGCAACTTATTTCTGGCACTGTTGTTTGGGTCATATTGGTGTAAAGCGCATGAAGAAACTCCGTACTGATGGACTTTTGGAATCACTTGATTATGAATCACTTAGTACTTGCGAACCATGCCTCATGGGCAAGATGACTAAAACACCATTCTCCGGAACTAAGGAGCGAGCAACAGATTTATTAGAAATCATACATACTGATGTATGTGGTCCAATGAATATTGAGGATCGCGGCAGGTATCGTTATTTTCTCACCTTCACAGATGATTTGAGCAGATATGGGTATATCTACTTAATGAAACATAAGTCTGAAACATTTGAAAAGTTCAAAAAAATTCGGAGTGAAGTGGAAAATCATCGTAACAAGAAAATAAAGTTTCTACGATCTGATCATGAAGGAGAATACTTGAGTTACGAGTTTGGTCTACATTTGAAACAATGCAGAATAGTTTCACAACTCACGCCACCTGGAACACCACAATGTAATGGTGTGTCCGAACGTCGTAATCGTACTTTACTAGATATGGTGCGATCTATGATGTCTCTTACTGATTTACCGTTTTGGGGTTATGCTTTAGAGACGGCTGCATTCACGTTAACTAGGGCACCATCAAAATCCGTTGAGACGATGCCTTATGAACTATGGTTTGACTGCTTATGTGAAAAAGCTTCAACCTGATAAGCTCGAACCCAAATCGGAGAAATGTGTCTTCATAGGATACCCAAAGGAAACTGTTGGATACACCTTCTATCACAGATCTGAAGGCAAGACATTCGTTGCTAAGAATGGGTCCTTTCTAGAGAAGGAGTTTCTCTCGAAAGAAGTGAGTGGGAGGAAAGTAGAACTTGATGAGGTAACTGTACCTGCTCCCTTATTGGAAAGTAGTTCATCACAGAAACCGGTTCCTGTGACGCCTACACCAATTAGTGAGGAAGCTAATGATATTGATCATGAAACTTCAGATCAAGTTACTACCGAACCTCGTAGGTCAACCAGAGTAAGATCCACACCAGAGTGGTACGATAATCCTATTCTGGAGGTCATGTTACTTGACCTTGCGAACCAACGAACTACGAGGAAGCGATGATGAGCCCAGATTCCGCAAAATGGCTAGAGGCCATGAAATCTGAGATGGGATCCATGTATGAGAACAAAGTGTGGACTTTGCTTGACTTGCTCGATGATCAGCAAGCCATCAAGAATAAATGGATCTTCAAGAAGAAGACTTACGCTGATGGTAATGTTACTGTCTACAAAGCTTGACTTGTTGCAAAAGGTTTTCGACGAGTTCAAGGGGTTGACTACGATGAGACTTTCTCACCCGTAGCGATGCTTAAGTCTGTCCGAATCATGTTAGCAATTGCCGCATTTTATGATTATGAAATTTGGCAAATGGATGTCAAAACTGCATTCCTGAATGGATTTCTGGAAGAAGAGTTGTATATGATGCAACCAGAAGGTTTTGTCGATCCGAAAGGTGCTAACAAAGTGTGCAAGCTCCAGCAATCCATTTATGGTCTGGTGCAAGCCTCTTGGAGTTGCAATAAATGCTTTGATAGTGTAATCAAAGCATATGGTTTTATACAGACTTTTGGAGAAGCCTGTATTTACAAGAAAGTGAGTGGGAGCTCTGTAGCATTTCCGATATTATATGTGGATGACATATTGTTGATTGGAAATGATATAGAATTTCTAGATAGCATAAAAGGATACTTGAATAAAAGTTTTTCAATGAAAGACCTCGGTGAAGCTGCTTATATATTGGGCATCAATATCTATAGAGATAGATCAAGACGCTTAATTGGACTTTCACAAAGTACATACCTTGATAAAGTTTTGAAAATTTTCAAAATGGATCAAGCAAAGAAAGGGTTCTTGCCTGTAATACAAGGTGTGAAGTTGAGTCAGACTCAATGCCTAACTGTCGGTGTCAAAACCGGCGGATCTCGGGTAGGGGGTCCCGATCTATGCGTCTTAGGATGATGGTAACAGGAAGCAAGGGACACAATGTTTACCCAAGTTCAGGCCCTCTCGATGGAGGTAAAACCCTACTTCCTGCTTGATTGATATTGATGATATGAGTAGTACAAGAGTAGATCTACCACGAGATCGTAGAGGCTAAACCCTAAAAGCTAGCCTATGATGGTTATGATTGTGATCATGATCGGCCTTCTAAGGACCAACCTCTCCGGTTTATATAGACATCGGAGAGGGTTAGGGTTTACATGGAGTCGGTTACAAGGAAGGAAACATAATATCCGGATCGCCAAGCTTGTCTTCCACGCAAAGGAGAGTCCCATCCGGACATGGGACGGAGTCTTGAGTCTTGTATCTTCACGCTCCAATAGTCCGGACGAAGCATATAGTCCGGCTGTTCGGATACCCCCTAATCCAGGACTCCCTCAGTAGCCCTTGAACCAGGCTTCAATGATGATGAGTCCAGCGCGCAGTCTTGTCTTCGGCATTGCAAGGTGGGTTCCATCTCCGAATACTCCAAAGTACCTGTCGAACACTTGAACCGTGTCCAGATCTGCAAAATGATCTTCACATGCCTTCGTAGGGGGCATAACATAAATCTGATCTGCCAGTAATTTTTAGACAACGTGACATGTCGCCATGGTCGGGTCATTATTCGAACCGTTTTCCCACAACCAGCCTCAGTGCATATCGCGAGGCGGTTTCCTCTGCATGTTTTGCCATAGCAGAGATCGTGTCCCCTTATTGCGGGATTCTCATCAATACGGGTATGGGTAATCCAACCGCACCGCTAATTGCGGCGAATGGAGAACGAGCGGATTCCACCAGGCAAGTGGGGAGGCGCAAAAAGCTTTTACCGTCTCTATAAAGAGATAAGGTCTCTTCCTCTTTACCCACGCCTTCTCCTCTGTTCGAGCCCTAGCGCCCAAGCACTCTTCTTCTCCATCGAAGAGAGGTTTTCCAAAGATGTCTGGATCCAGAGCAGGAGGCAAATGGATGGCCTCTATCGTCCAGGAGAAGGATATCAAGAGGCTCCGAGAGGCCGGGTACCTGGCCAAGAAGATCGGACACCGTCTCCCGCCGGCGGGACAGATCGTCCCTATTCCGGAGCCTCACGAGAGAGTCGTGTTTCTTCCTCATTTTGTCCGCGGGCTCGGGTTTCCCCTTCACCCATTTGTTCACGGAGTCATGTATTATTACGGGATTGATTTTAATGATCTTTCCCCCAATTCTTTCCTTAACATCTCGACATTCATCGTCGTGTGTGAGGCTTTTCACCGGATTTTGCCTCACTTCGGCCTGTGGCTGAAGATTTTCAATGTGAAGCCCAAGGTGGTGAGTGGCGAGCATGCTGAGTACGACGGTGCCATGGTGAGCAAGATGCCCAAGGTCGTTTGGCCGATGGGTGCCTTCAACGACTCCGTCAAGGAATGGCAGCAGCAATGGTTCTATATCACCGAACCGCGCGGCAAAAAGTGGACTGCAGCTCCCGAGTTCAGATCTGGAGCCCCACTACGGCTCACGTCCTGGCCCAAGAAGGTCCTGAACTGGACCTCGTCCAACGAGCTGTCACTGCTCCAGACGCGCGTCCAGAGTCTGGTCGACAAGGACGTCAAACTCATCGACATAGTCCAGGTGATGTTAGTTCGCCTGGTTCTCCCTTGCCAGCGTCGAGCCTGCAATTTGTGGGAATACGACCCAACCGAGCACTAGACCCTTCGGGAGCTCTATGATTCCTCCCACAAGGATATCTGGAAGGTGCTCTTTAAGTCCGGCAAATCATGGTCGGGCTCCGCCGAGGATCGTGGGTATCAATTATCCCATTCTACAAGCCTGGTAAGTTATTGCTATGCTCTGTCCATCCATGCTTCAGTTGGCATGTCCTGAGGGATACACTTTTATCATGCTTTATCATGACCCCAGGGATGGATGAAAAAGGTGGAGTGGATACATTGTTCGGCCCCGCTGCCGGAGGAACCGGCCGGACCTCTTCTAACGAAGATGCTGGTCCTAGTGCCTTACAAGGTGCCAAAGAAAGAGGCCTCCAAGAAGGTCAAAAAGACTCGGAGTGGCTTCCATAGTCGCGATGCTTCAGACGCAAAATTCGAAGACTCCAGCGACCATCCTTCTTCCGAAGACGAAGATAAGGAAGCGGAGGAAGACGAGCCTCCCGTAGGAGGTGGGAAGAAAAGGACGGCCTCCTCATCCCTGGAGGTCGAATCGCCCAAGAGGGGGAAAGGTTCCCTCCCAGAGGCATCCACCACCCGGCTGCCGATAGCAGCCCGGAGTGGGATCCCAGGCCCCAGCCCCTGGAAAAGTCGTAAGTATACGAAATCCGAACACGCATGTGCGTCCGGGGTTGTTTGGGTATAATAGTTTTAACTGTCGCCATATTACAGCCCAGCGAGGTCTCGCATCAGACAGTCCTCATCGGAGGATTTGCTGAGCTCAGACGCTTTGGCGAGCGAGACGCCTCCAGAGGCCCCTTCCCCAAAGTCCAGGCGCGACACTGAGGTGTCGTCTCAATGTGACCCGGACCAGGGGGGCATATCTCTAGAGCCGGACACACGGGAGCGGTGGCCCCTAGGCGTGTCGACGGCGGGGGCGATCTAGGGTTCGGACCACAGCCGGACACGGTCCTGGAGACTTTTAAGGCTCCAGGATCGGACGAGCAGCCACCTTTGACGGGGGGAGGCTTGCCTACTCCGCCAGCAACCTATGTCCAAGCAGAGCTGTCGGGCGGCCTATCAACAACGTTAAGGAGCGTGTCTATCGTCAATGAACATCGGACCCTCATGGGTGCGGTGATTGAAAAGATTCAGTCCACCGAGAGCGGGCTGAATGAGTCCTGCCTTCGCCTTATAAGGGCCTTTAAGGTATATTTTTGCAAACCTTTTGGAGATTGTCACAGTATGAGTAGTAGCCCCTGATGCACTGTCCGGCGAAAGAGAGAGAGAAAGCCAGACAGGGGATCAAATCAACCTCTTTCGCAGGAGCCTTCATTAATGACGTATATTCCTTTGTTTGAAAACAGGCGTCTGCAGAGAAGACCGCCGCTCATAATGCGGAGGTGTCCGGAGTGAGGCAGAGTCTGGAACGGGCCGAAGAGGAACTCGGTCGTGTGAAGAAGCAATTGGAGGACAAGCAAGGTATGTTGAAACTTTTTCTTGAATTCGGCACGAATGAGTGATTGTGCCTGATGAAACGTATTTTGTATTGTATGCTCTAGGAGCGAGTGCCAAATTTGAGGCGCTGAAGAAGGCTGTGGCCGAAGCCAATGAGAAGGCTGCCGCCGAACAGGCTCTTCCTGAGAAACACGAGGCCAGGGTCATCGAAGCTGAGCGAGAGCTCCAGGAGGCGGTGAAGAAGAGTGAGGATTTGGAGCAGAGTTTAGTAGGGAAAGAATCTGAACTCGCCCAAGCTCTCCAAGCCACGGAGGATGCTCGGGAAGAAGCCCGAGGTGCTCTGAAGGATATTCAGGAGGCACGGAAGGTCGCGGCTGGTAAGGCCTTTTGTACTCAAAGCCATTTTTTTGCATAGTAGTAGGGGCGCTAAGCGACGAACGGAATTCTTGTTCCTTCACGTGTGTGTGCGGACCTGCCACGCAGCATATCAGATGCTGCCCAATTCTACCGTGCGGAGGAGAAGAAGTCTGCAGAGAAGGATTTCTGGTCGCAGTATTTGGCGCTGAATTATCCAGTGTCATTTATCAATCAGCTAAAGCAGCTGGTCGAACTGCACCAGGCAGCCGAACTAGCCATGAAGGACTTGGTTGTCCGATTGTGGCTCGTAGAGCCAATTCCAAGCAGTCACTTCGGACTCGTGAAGCGGGTTGTTGGTGCTTGCCCTCGGCTCGATGTCATCAAGCGATCGGTTTGCATAGAGGGTGCGCGCATGGCGTTTGCCCGCGCAAAGGTGCACTGGGGGAAGCTTGATGCTGAGAAGCTGAAGACTGAGGGGCCACCGCAGGGTAAGGAGCATCGCAAGCCCGAGTTGTACTATGAGGGTGTCCTGAAAGGGGCCCGCCTTATGGCGGACAAGTGTGCTAAAGACACTATATTTACCTGAAGGCCGTCATGCCGTTGTAATGCGGGAGAATGACACTTTTATTATTTATTCCCTGTTTATGTGAACGTTTGTTCTTCCTATGCGGCCGTTTAGCGTGTATAAAACCTGAGAGTTGGCCAATCGTCGGCTTCTGCCCCCACGTAAAAGGTACAGGGGTGTTCGGGCCATACCTGAACACTCTTTATCCCATTTTTGGGTCCTTTTAAGGAGGTGTTTCTTACCACGAACCAGACAATCAGACTATAGGGCTTTATTACTTCTCACTTAGCCATAGGAATTCGAGTATGGTGGGTGCAGCCCCTGCTATTCGGAAGACCGTACTAGCGGCTCTATCAGCGCCTGATCGGAAGACCGATCCGTCGCACTTTGCATTTATAATGGCATTATGCGGAATAAATCTTTAAGGATTTTACAACCTCTCGAACAGCTGACCAGCTCTCGCCGTATCATGACAGTCAGTTTTTGGCTTTCTCTACTGAGGTGCTCGTCCGGAAGAACCGGGACACAATTGCAGTAGTTCTCCCAGCGCTACCTTAGCCGATGGGGCGGAACGTAAGGTACCAAAACATGGGAGCCGGGCAAACCCAACCAATGACCCAAGACATGATTCGGAGCTGATGCATATAGTGTTATAAGTTCGGGGTGCCGAGCGACCGAAAAGGTGGTCGGACTTATTGTCGTACTATGAAGCCCCTGGCGTAATCGGGCATAACACAAGGTGTGGGTGCCGTTTGTGACAAAGGGGCGTCAATGAGAAACGACGGTTGTTAAGTGTTATTTAAGTCTATGCATTGTAGTAAAATGACATGTTTATGCATATAAATGCGGTTTTATGCTTATGAAAAGGGGTATTTTTGGCGGAACCTGTCATGGCCGGACTGGAGGCGGCTGTGAGTGCATCTGAAGTGAATCCGGACTGCCTTCTTTGGGGGGGTCACTTGTGTGTTCCTGCCCTTGTGTGTCCGGGCTGATTCCACGTCGCCAATCCTGTTCTGCGTCAAAGTTAGTTTGTAAAGGCAAATACTTGAGGGCAGCTGAACGTCCTCTTGTGGTTGGACCGAGGGTGTCTAATCGGAGCCTGGTTAACCCAACTGTTATACCATAAAGTAGCGCGGACTCCTCAGTTGGTCTCCGGATAGTTGGCTGCCATATCAAAATTTTGATAGGCAGACACGACTCGCTACTCCGGCAGCGGTGTGATTTCCGCTCTAAGGGTGGGGTTCGGCCTTGCCCATAGATGTGACTATATCACACGGGGCTGGCCTAATGGTTTGCCACGTGGAATCTAGTCAACTTGGTTCATCCCGTTAACATATGGTAATTACTGTATGAGGGGAAAGTGCCGAAGGCTTGTTCTTTGGTGTGGTATTTGTTTGGTGATCCAAAGACAACCGTTAGAGTGGTGGGCCAGTAAAACTTGGCCTTTGCACCTGGCATCTTTTAGAAGATGTTATTTGTGGTTTCATACCCGCCGGGGCTTTATGTGAGATGGAGCCCCCAGACTACTGGGTCCAGAGGTAGTGCAATTAAATTGTTGTGGTTGATATTGTCCGGATGGTCGATGTGATTGGGGGAGTTCGGCCCTACTTTTATGCTCTGGAGGACCTTTTGACTTCGCCGTTGTTGGACTCCTCCCCTCATTGTTTCCGGCACACGACCGGCCGCTTTGTTTTGAGGATCCGACATTCTCTATTGGTATGCTTGGCCGTCCTTCTAGGAGTACCATGAATTTCACATGGTTGATCAAGTATGTTGCTTGGGCCGGATAGGCTTGAGCTGTTCTTTGTCCGCTGACCGGACTGGGAGTTGCTGGATTTGGCACCAACTTTCCTGACTTGACGTTTATGACAATTGCGCCGAGGCTTGAGGATGCCTCTTCGTGTATCCTTCGTATTGTCTTGGACCGTGGTGGTGTGTTGACGTCGGGGTATGTGCCTTGGGTTCTCCTACTTAGGTTGAGGTAGAAAATTATGCCATGTGTGCCCTTTGTCGGGGCGGTCGAGTCCGTATTTTTCGGTGGCCAGGACCTTGGTCCACCTGTCCATGAGCAAATCTTGGTCAGCTTTAAGCTGCTATTGCTTCCTTTGCAGGCTCCTTGCCGTGGCCATGAGCCGTCGCTTGAAGCGAACTTGCTCCACTGGATCCTCAGGCACGCCGCATTCGGCATCGCCGAGGCTTACCTCGTCTTCGGGAGAGGGCATATAGTTGTTCCTCTCCAAGTATCCCACCGTGGCTAGTCCGGCCTGCTTGAAGGCAGGCTGATCAGGGTTGTATTCATCTTTGGCACCATCCGAATTGTTTTCGTCTCCTGCGCCGGTATGTTGTGGCGGGGCTTGGAGCAGCGTTGACGACGCCCATGCTTTGCTTTCTTCCCTGAGGGGTTATCCTCCGTTGCCTCATCGCCATTGGTTTCCTTCGGAGTGTCCGCCATATATATATATCATATGAGGCGGTGGCTGTTCACTGCCCCATGAGTGGTGGTTCCTATTCTTCTCCTGCATCGTCGTCCATACCATCGATGTCTTCGGAGTCGAAGTCTAGCACATCGGTTAAATCATCGACCGTGGCTATGAAGTGGGTGGTGGGTGGGCAACGAATTCCTTCATCGCCTGCTTCCCACTCGAGCCGGACATAGTTCGGCCATGAGTCTCCTGACAAAGAGAGAGATTTTAACGAGTTCAGCACATCGCCAAGGGGCGAGTGCTGGAAGATATCCGCAGCGATAAACTCCGTTACCGGAGCCCAACCAGGCTCAGCGGGCTCGGGAGCGCGCGGACTGGAACCTATAGCCGGATACGAGTCCGGGGGTCTGGAGTCACAGGCTTCCTTAGAGGTAAGGCCTATGTTCGGCTCTACCGCCGATGAGTGTGTGGCCTGCGGGGCGGGGTCCATCCACACATCCTCGGGCGATGCAATCTGGTCCGGATTTAGGTCCGGGGTTCCTGCAGGGGCGATATCCCGAGCATTATCCGACAGCAGGTCTAAGCCGTGCTCATCGTGATTGTCCGGCACTCCTGGCGCAGGCCCGAACCCGTCGAAGATCAAGTCTCTGCGGATATCGGCCGTGTAGTTCAGGTTTCCGAACCTGACCTGGTGGCCAGGGGCGTAGCTGTCGATCTGCTCCAGTTGGCCAAGCGAATTGGCCCGCAGCGCGAAGCCGCCGAACACAAAGATCTGTCCAGGGAGAAAAGTCTCACCCTGGACCGTGTTGTTGACAATTAAAGGAGTCATCAAGCCTTGCAGCGACGACACAGAGGAACTCTCAATGAAAGCACCAATGTTGGTGTCAAAACCGACAGATCTCGGGTAGGGGGTCCCGATCTATGCGTCTTAGGATGATGGTAACAGGAAGCAAGGGACACAATGTTTACCCAGGTTCGGGCCCTCTCAGTGGAGGTAAAACCCTACTTCCTGCTTGATTGATATTGATGATATGAGTAGTACAAGAGTAGATCTACCACGAGATCGTAGAGGCTAAACCCTAGAAGCTAGCCTATGATGGTTATGATTGTGATCGTGATCGGCCTTCTAAGGACCAACCTCTCCGGTTTATATAGACACCGGAGAGGGCTAGGGTTTAAATGGAGTCGGTTACAAGGAAGGAAACATAATATCTGGATCACCAAGCTTGTCTTCCACACAAAGGAGAGTCCCATCCGGACACGGGACGGAGTCTTGAGTCTTGTATCTTCACGCTCCAATAGTCCGGACGAAGCATATAGTCCGGCTGTCCGGATACCCCCTAATTTTGGACTCCCTCCCCGACCACTGCAGAAGATAGAGAGAAAATGAAAGATGTTCCATATGCTTTAGCCATAGGCTCTATCATGTATGAAATGTTGTGTACCAGACCTGATGTGTGCCTTGCTATTAGTTTAGCAGGGAGGTACCAAAGTAATCCAGGAGTGGATCACTGGACATCGGTCAAGAACATCCTAAAGTACCTGAAAAGGACTAAGGATATGTTTCTAGTTTATGGATGTGACAAGGAGCTAGTCGTAAATGGTTATGTCGATGCAAGCTTTGACACTGATCTGGACAATTCTAAATCGCAATCCGGATACGTGTTTATATTAAACAGTGGAGCTATCAGTTGGTGCAGTTCTAAACAAAGCGTCGTGGCGGGATTTACGTGTGAAGCGGAGTACATAGCTGCTTCGGAAGCAGTAAATGAAGGAGTCTGGATGAAGGAATTCATATCCGATCTAGGTGTCATACCTAGTGCATCGGGTCCAATGAAAATCTTTTGTGACAATACTGGTGCAATTGCCTTGGCAAAGGAATCCAGATTTCACAAGAGAACCAAGCACATCAAGAGATGCTTCAATTCCATCTGGGACCAAGTCCAGGTGGGAGACATAGAGATTTGCAAGATACATACGGATCTGAATGTTGCAGACCCGTTGACTAAGCCTCTTCCACGAACAAAACATGATCAGCACCAAGACTCCATGGGTGTTAGAATCATTACTGTGTAATCTAGATTATTGACTCTAATGCAAGTGGGAGACTGAAGGAAATATGCCCTAGAGGCAATAATAAAGTTATTGTTTATTTCCTCATATAATGATAAATGTTTATTTTTCATGCTAGAATTGTATTAACCGGAAACATAATACATGTGTGAATACATAGACAAACATAGTGTCACTAGTATGCCTCTACTTGACTAGCTCATTGATCAAAGATGGTTGAGTTTCCTGATATGAGTTATCATTTGATCAATGGGATCACATCATTAGAAAATGATGTTATTGACTTGACCCATTCCGTTAGCTTAGCACTTGATCGTTTAGTATGTTGCTATTGCTTTCTTCATGACTTATACATGTTCCTATGACTATGAGATTATGTAACTCCCGCTTACGGAGGAACACTTTGCTACCAAACATCACAACGTAACTGGGTGATTATAAAGGTGCTCTACAGGTGTCTCTGAAGGTACTTGTTGAGTTGACGTATTTCGAGATTATGATTTGTCACTCCGATTGTCGGAGAAGGTATCTCTGGGCCCTCTCGGTAATGCACATCATTATAAGCCTTGCAAGCAATGTGACTAATGAGTTAGTTGTGGGATGATGCTTTACATAATGAGTAAAGAGACTTGTCGGTAATGAGATTGAACTAGGTATTGAGATACCGACGATCGAATCTCGGGCAAGTAACATACCGATGACAAAGGGAACAACGTATGTAGTTATGTTGTTTGACCGATAAAGATCTTCGTAGTATATGTGGGAACCAATATGAGCATCCAGGTTTCGCTATTGGTTATTGATCGGAGACGTGTCTCGGTCATGTCTACATAGTTCTCGAACCCATAGGGTCCGCACGCTTAAAGTTTGGTGACGATCGATATTATGAGTTTTTGTGTTTTGATGTAGCAAGGGTAGTTCGGAGTCCCGGATATGATCACGGACATGACGAGGAGTCTCGAAATGGTCGAGACGTAAAGATCGATATATTGGATGACTATGTTCGGACACCGGAAGTGTTTCGGGAGGTTTCAGACATTTACCGGAGTACCGAGGGGTTACCGGACCCCCCCGGGGAGTATATTGGGCCTAATGGGCCTTGGTGGGAGAAGAGGAGGGGCGGCCAGGGCAGCCGCGCGCCCCCTCCTTCTCTAGTCTGAATTGGACAAGGAGGGGGCGGCGCCCCCCCCCCCCTTCTTTCCTTCTCCTCCTCTCTCTCTTCCTTCCCTTCTCCTACTCCAACAAGGAAAGGAGGAGTCCTACTCTCGGTGGGAGTAGGACTCCCCCCTTGGCGCGCCCTCCTTGGCCGGCTACCTCTCCCCCCTTGCTCCTTTATATACGGGGGCAGGGGGGCACCTCTAGACACACAAGTTGATCTGTTGATCTCTCCCAGCCGTGTGCGGTGCCCCCCTCCACCATATTCCACCTCGGTAATGTCATAGCGGTGCTTAGGCGAAGCCCTATGTCGGTAGCATCATCGACCACCGTCATCATGCCGTAATGCTGACGGAACTCTCCCGCAAAGCTCTGCTGGATCGGAATTCGTGGGAGGTCATTGAGCTGGACGTGTGCTGAACTCGGAGGTGTCGTACATTCGGTACTTGGATCGGTCCGGATCGTGAAGACGTACGACTACATCAACCGTGTTTTGCTAATGCTTCCGCTTTCGGTCTACAAGGGTACGTGGACAACACTCTCCCCTCTCGTTGTTATGCATCACCATGATCTTGCGTGTGCGTAGGATTTTTTTTGAAATTACTACGTTCCCCATCAGAAACCCCATGTCCGTCAACATGGCACCTGTCGAGTTCGGGTGCGGGTAATGGTTTGTATCCATTTAGACAATTATTCTGGATGGGGAAGTACGTTTTTTTGAATTATACTGTTCATCCGGTTGCATGTGCACCCGGGTGCATAAAACCCATGTCTGTCAACATGGCACCCGTCGGGTTCACGTGAGGGTAATGGTCGTCCAAACCCATGTCTGTCTAAATATTTTTCGTCCAAACACATATCCATACCCGCACCTCGGATTTCAAACTATTCTCATAACCGTAAAAAAACCACCTCTGCCACCTTATCCCATTCATGCTTCACCAGTATTTTCAGCATTTTCACGTATATACACAACATTTCAGCATCTACACTTCAACATTTCAAATATATATTCGTCACCCAGGGTGCAGAATAAGTTATTCTTCACCCGAGGTAATCTTACGATCGTTTCATAAATAAACTATATTTGAAATACAAATAGTTACATTCATAGTGATTCACTACGTAAAATTTGACATAAGAAAACAAAAATATAGGTCATAAGACCAGAAAAATAGCATTTTATGTATATTTTACACTATGTTTTACATTTGTTATTTTACATAACATAAAATATTTTTTACGGCGATTATATATTCTCTTACATTCTCTTTTGATGTCTGAAATAAGATAAAATTTACGAAACATAAAATTACGGTGCATTGACATGAAAATAGAGGGGATGAAGAATAACTATTCCTGGAAGAATCGTTGATGCCCACCTCGTGATTCGAACCATCAGCTTGGTATGGTACCACGTCCCTCCCATTTATCAAATTATTGGTGGTGAATGGCAGAACACCAACTGATCACTTTATGCCTTTTGCACTGACAAAGGTCTGCGCCGTGTGACCCTGGTCCATGTGGTCCTCTGAATAGCCATCACGTGCATGTTTATCGGAGATTCCACATACTATCAGAAGTAGACAATTAGGTTCCATTATACGGGCAACGTTACAGCCACTGTTTTGCACGCATGTGACGCCTGTCGTCGTCTGCGTGCATGTTGGACCCGTCTAGCGATGCGGTTCCACGTGCCATCCTCAATCGATCCTAGAGCAACCAAGTGAGGAATCTGCATGGTCCTGTTCGGCACCACCATTGGATTTGATGGTTCTGTCATGAAGACTCGTTTGACATCATTCTTGGGTTTGACAGTTACTTGTTCGGCACCATCATTGGAGTTGATGGTTCTTTCATGAAGAATCGTTTGACACCACCCTTAGATTTGACAGTTCTTTCATGAATTGCTATTCGGCATCACCCTTGGATTTAACGGTTCTTTCATGAATTGTTGTTCGGCACCATCATTGAAGTTGACGGTTCTTTCATGAAGACTCGTTTGACACCATCCTTAGATTTGACGGTTCTTTCATGAATTGTTGTTCGGCATCACCCTTGGATTTGACGGTTCTTTCATAAATTGTCGTTCGGCACCGCCCTTGAATTTGACGGTTCTTTCATAAAGACTCGTTCGACACCACCCTTGGAGTTCATGTTCTGGCCACTCGCGACTTGTGAGTTCTAACCAGGTCGGCTGAAGGATCCGTACATGAGAGAGGCGGGCGGACGGTTTGCGGGTTGGTAGCTATGGTCATCCGGTTCCGTCGTCCTACTGATCGGTGCTTCACGTATTCATTATCCGGTTCCACAGTAGTGTCGAACGGTCCAATCTTTTGAGGGTCCCCGGTTCCGTCGTCCATTGAACGGGGCTTCACGTTTTCATCCTTCGGTTCCCCCATGGCGATCGAGCGGTCCAAACTTTTGTTGGTCTTCCCGTCCGCCCTTTTCACAACAAACCGGTTAGTGGGGTGGTATGATGGTCGCTCGGTTCTATCGTCCTATTGACCAGTTCTTCACATTTTCATCCACCAGTTCCGCGGTAGTGATCGATCGTCTTGTTCCGACATTCTGTTTACCGGGGCTTCACATTTAAAAAAATATGCTTCCTAAAAAATATTCCAACTAGCTAGATGTGTTGAGAAAAATGCCAACTAGATGTGCAATGATTTTTCTTATCGGAAGCACTTCTTGTCAACGCCGATACAAAGTTTTCTTCGAGAAACACCGCCCATTAGTTTTAAAAAAATGAACTAATGCGGAATACTTAGCTAAATAACTAACCAAAAAGCAACCTGCAAAAAGAAACTAAACAAGTAGCAGTGCAATTTGAAGCCGTACGCGTTGGTCCCATATTGATCTCGAAGAGACACGTTATTTTAAGCATTTCGAGTCATCACATTATTTTAAGCATTTCGGTGCGAACTAGGGACAATGTCCCATGGCTCCTGTACTTGTCACGTGGCCCATTTCCGTTTCTCCATTTTCATCTAAAGGTTCCATCAGTCTCAATGTGTTGGTCACGTGCGTCTTTGGTCCAATCTCCAGCCTGCACCCATCACATGGACCAGCTGATGGCCACCATCAGGGCGCAGCTTTTTCCAGTGAAACAGACCACGAAAACTCCCAGGATTCCGGCAGAAATCATATATCTGACCTCAGGCAGAAATCAAATCACAAACTGACCTGGTCACGAAAAAATTTCACTCTGCTGACCCTTTGGTGTGGCGTTCGACAGCCGGGCGCCGCACCCTACTGTGCAGCGCCCTTCCCTTAGGCGTCGCACATCCTGCCAGCGTGGCAGCCCTGGTCCAGTTGCGGCCCCACACGCACCTGTGCAGCGCCTAAGAGCTAGGCGCCACACACCTGTAATGTGCAGCGCCTAGCTCTTGGGCGCTGCACAGTCTGTGTTCCACTTGGGCTGGCCCCACCCTCTCTCCCCTCCCATCCCCACCCCACACACCCCCACCCGACCCAAACCCTTAGACTTGCGGCCCTCCTCTCTTCCCCTCTCCCCCCTCTCAAATCCTTCTCAAATCTTGCAAATCCGCAGTATTTGACCGTGGATTTCGAAGCCAACCCCTCCCTTAAGGTAATCTCCTCCGATCCCCTCGTTTTCATCCATAGAATTGTCACATTTGCTCAAATCTTGCTAGTTTGGGGAAACCCTAGATTTTGATAGGATTTGGAAATTTGTGTTGAATGATGTTATATTTCTTTGCTAATTTGGGTTGTTTAGGCTTCCATAGTATGCTAGGGTTAGGGTTATGTGTGTTTGATGTTGGTGTTAGGGTTATGTTGGTGTTAGGGTTGTGGTTATTGTCAAGTGGGGGTTAGGGTTATTAATTCATATATATGTTAGGGCATATGTGTGCAAATATTTTTCTTAAGTATTTACTTGATATATGTGTGTTTTTGATTATTGTAGGGATGGGGAGAACATGTGTTTATGTTCATCATGTGGATAAAGAGGCCTTCTTGAAAGGCAATGTTGAGACGGACCCAAATGAGCTTGACATGGTGTTTGAGAGTAGTCCTAGCTATGCGGAGCTTTTGAAACAAGTGAGGAAAGATTTGAATTGGATGGACCCAAGTGACGTTGTTGAGTTCGAGGGAAGGCATAATGTTGGTTTAGGAATGCACATCCGTTGGAAGACAATGCGTGTGAACTCCGAGCAACGTTGGGTTGCATACAAGGAGACGGTTGCCGAATCTCTAGACATGGCTCTTGAGTTATTTGCCTCCAAGAAGGTTGAGTCTACTTTGAATTTAGACTTGAACCGGAACCCCTCCCCGTTGGTTGCTAGCACTCCCCCACCCATGAACCAAGATCAAATGAGTGAACCTCAATTCACGCAAGAAGATTGGCCAACATTGAGCCCGACTCCAAACAACCAAAATGAAGATTTTGAAGAGGAGAATGATGAGTACGAGGAGGATGACAACGAAGTTGACCTCCATGACAACAATGTGGGTGATCTCGACCAATATCATGTGCAAGAGACAATGGACCAATCCATCCCTTTTTCCCGTGCATATGCATCGGACTCGGATGACGATGGTCCTGATGAAGAAGTTGATGAGGAGGGGTTCACACCGAAGGAGGCCGAAGCATTCAAGAAGGTATTCGGGCGGGATCACAAGACATCATTGTTCAAGGATCTTAGTCTCGCGGATGAAACCATTGTAGATGGTGGAAAATGCATATCTCTTGGAGCTAGGCCAAGTTCTCACCGTGATTTGGAAGACGGCAAGAACGGGATATATCCCGGTTGTGAGTTTCAATCCTTCTTGGAATTGAAGATGTGGCTCGACAACTACTCGGTTACACATTATCGTCCACATAAAGTGGCCAACTCGAACGTGAATGTGCGTTACACGGTCAAATGTGAAGTGCCAACATGTCCATGGATTGTGCGTGCAAGGCCATGGAAAGGAGGTCCCACTTGGCGCATAGTGAGTTGTCTACCAACTCACATGTGCCGGCACAAGAATGCGGATGGCAAGCTTGTGTACCAACAACACAGACAACTCACGTCCGAGTTCATTGCTTACAGGCTGTCCAACCAAATATCCACACTTCCAACAATGAGCATCAAGAGTGTCATTGACCTTGTGAAAGCCATCTTTCATTACAAGGTGAAGTACGGCAAGGCATGGAAGGCGAAGCAAGCCGCATTCAAGATATTGTATGGCAATTGGGAGGAAGCATACAACCGACTCCCTAGGTTGTTGTTAGCTATGGCCGCCACAAACCCAGGCATGGTTCACGTGGTTGAGCCTCATGGGCACCAAACATTGATTCATAACGGGAGGACCGTCCGAGTATTTGGCCGTGCATTTTGGGCCTTTGAGCAATGCGTGAGGGCTTTTGAGCATTGTCGGCCCGTCATCGCCATTGATGGCACGTTCTTGACCGAACAATACAAGGGCACTTTATTGGTTGCAATAGCAAGTGATGCCAATAACCGGGTGTTGCCTTTGGCTTTCGCTTTGGTTGAGGTGGAGAACAATGATAACTGGGAGTGGTTCTTGCGTCAACTGAGAACAAGGGTATTACCTGCTGAAAGGGAAATTTGTGTCATATCGGATCGCCATCCTGGAATTCTAAATGCGGTGGTGGTTGACATTCCCGGACATACAAAGTTGCATCATCGATGGTGCATGAGGCACTTTTGTGCAAACTTCTATAGGGCATGTGGTATCAAGGAGTTGGCCGATGATCTTCAGGATTGTTGTCTCGCTTTCACCAACAAGTGGTTTTCCACATTGTTCAATGCATTGCTCAGACACAAGAAACTTGACCCCGGCGGTCAGGAGTTTCTGAATAAGAACATTGCCGAAAGGAATATGTGGGCACGTGCTTTCGATGAAGATGGCCGGAGGTACGGTCAAATGACAAGCAATATGGCAGAATGCTTCAATAAGGTGCTCAAGGGTGTATGTGCATTACCCGTGACGGCAATAGTTCAATACACATTTGACAAGTTGAATGAATACTTTTTAAAGCACTCAATGGAGACTGATAAGCAGATTGCTGGTGAGAACAGGGATAAACACAAGTACAATTTCCCACCAAAGGTTGAAGAATGGTTGGAATTTCAATCACGAAAGGCAGACTCCGAAGAAGCTGTACTGTATGACGACAATGAGTGGAAGTATGAGGTGAAAGAGCCCGGAGGAACCACAAACGATGGCCGCCAACACGGAGGGGCGCTGCACTGTATAGTGTGGCGCCTTTCCCTTGGGCGCTGCACACTGACTTAGCAATTTTTGGGGTGCAAAACCAACTGGAACGCTCCTGGTGCTCTCTGGACCGGAATGCCCAGGTGTGCAACGCCTAAAGGAGAGGCGCTGCACTGTGTAGTGTGGCGCCTTTCCCTTAGGCGCTGCACCCCTGGACATTTATTAGGCTGCACCAACTCCCTCCCACCCATCCCCACCCCACACACCCCACCCTCCACACAAACCCGAAGCTCAGTGCCTCCCCTCTGCCCTCCTCTCTCCCCTTCTCAAATCCTTCTCAGATCCGGAGTATTTGACCGTGGATTTCGAAGCCAACCCCTCCCTTAAGGTAATCTCCTCCGATCCCCTCGTTTTCATCCATAGGAATTGTCACATTTGCTCAAATCTTGCTAGTTTGGGGGAAACCCTAGTTTTTGATAGGATTTGGAAATTTGTGTTTCTTTGCTAATTTGGTATGGTTAGGTTTTCATAGTATGCTAGGGTTAGGGTTATGTGTGTTTGATGTTGGTGTTAGGGTTATGTTGGTGTTAGGGTTGTGGTTATTGTTAAGTGGGGGTTAGGGTTGACCAATAATTCTCGGTTTTGTAGGCATGGCTTTATCCGGTTCCATGACGAGGCCACCATGTGCTAACCAAGAAGACATGCCGAACAAGTGGGAGGACGCATCTTTGGACAAGGTGAAGGAGAAAGATGTCAACATCCCGCCTTGTTGGTGTGGATATGTTTGCAAGGTGAAGGTGTCCACCGACCGAAAGAAAGCATGGACGGAAGGGCGGAGATATTTTGTATGCCCGAACTATGCTTATGATCGTGCACTTCCAACTAACGCCTATGACCAACCACCGGTAAGCTCGAGAAGTAAAATGTTACTCTCAAATGTGTGTCAACACTAACAACAAATTTTTATGCAGT
This sequence comes from Triticum dicoccoides, assembly GCF_002162155.2. NCBI lineage: Eukaryota > Viridiplantae > Streptophyta > Magnoliopsida > Poales > Poaceae > Triticum > Triticum dicoccoides. The sequence continues at coordinate 340,796,790 of NC_041387.1, read as the reverse complement.
CACCGCCTCCTCTATGCAAGTACTTCACGTGGATAGATCTTGAAGTGCCAGAAGATGTGAAAAAGGACCAATACGCAGATTGTCTTAGGCGGCAACGACGGTTCGAAGAATCGTTTCGAAGAGGCTTGGAGGAAGAGCGTCGTCAGAAGGAGAGGATGGAGCGGAAGAAACGAGAGGAGGAGAGGGCACGCCAAGCAAAACTTGCTCGTGAGGAGGAGAGGGCAAGAAAGCTTGCAAAGGCTCGCGAGGCGCAAGAGGAGGACTCGGCACGTGACAAGAAGGGGAAATGGCCTCGCTCTACTCAGTAGGGACTTCGCTTCGGTGCACTCGTCGTCAACTATTTTCTAATGAATGTGTCATGAAGTTGTGAGGGCATGTGAGATGTTGGTGAACTATCTTCTAGGGCAAGCTGCCATTTGTCATTTGTAATGAATGTGTCGTGAACCATGTCGTAGTAATGTTTGAATTGTCTTAAGTTATGAACTCGTCGGCTTAAAATTTGTGTTTGTTCAAATTGTTGTGATGCTGCAGTCATTGTAAGTATTGTGGATGTGATGCAAGCCAACTGTGGCTCTCTGGATCGTCATGGAAGTAGTGCAGCGCCTAAGGACAGGGCGCTGCAGCGCCCAAGTGTTGGGCGCCACACAGTACAGTGCAGCGCCTAAATATTGGGCGCTGCAGTGCTGCTATAAGCAAAACTGCAGAAACAGATGCCATTTTGGCCTCCTGCAGCAGCACTCACATAATAAAAATACTGTAAACTGCACATGCTAAGCAAAGAGAACTAATAACTTGAACATCATATCATTTAAGACAATTCAACATTACTCCAGGTTCGCAAACACAAATACCACACTAGTAAGAGTTCACCAACATATAACATAACCTCATAAGTTCGTCAACCTAATTAAACGGCTAAAATTAACATGAACAAGCACTAATGCCTTCTGCGCTTGTTCCTGGTGGCATGCCTGCAGGCAAGCTTCTTCTTCTTAGGAGCACGAGGATCCTCTTCGTGCACTTCCTCCTCCGCCTCCGCCTCCGCCTCCGCCTCCGCCTCCGCCTCATCATCCAAGCTAGCCATCCGCGAGGTCCCTACGACCACCTTTGGGTTGCCTCTGTTGTCATAGTCGTTGGGCGTGTACCGGCGTCTGGGCTGCCTAGGCTTGAACACATATGCGGACCGGGCTTGAGCGTCCGCCAAAGTCATGTCATCATCAAGCTCATCGCCCTATCACACAACGAAACAATATGGTGAAGGCCGATGTCGTAATCAAGTGAGAATCACATCTAAAGGATTAGTCATACCTCTTGGGTGATCCCACCCTCATCATCCATATAAGCATATGAGGAACTCACATCGTCCCCCTCATGGTGAGGTGCGGGGTCTGATGGTGTACCAGATCTAGAGGCAGATGGTTCATCATATTCAGGATCACGGCAACCGAGAAGGTTCGATAACCGCCTTAACTTCTTGGCCTGACGCTGTAACATGAACAAGTGTGTAAGATATCAAACTTCGCAACATAGACTGGCTCTCATAGTGAATGCGATATGTACCTTAAGGAATGCTCGTAGTGAACCATCATCATTGCCAGTTCCAACCGGTGTCTTCTCCAGAATAGACTGGCTCTCATCAGCTGCTTTCTTGATCTCGGTGCGCTGCGGATGAGAAAAAATGAATGCGTTAGCCATTCAAACATGTGTAATACGATCAATAGGAAAGTAAAGAGGGGAACACTTTACCACATAGTTAATCATCGGAACAGCAGGGACTCCTTGCCCTAGCCTGACATCTCTGTTGTACTTCCCCTTTGCTAGATCCTCAAAGTTTACGGGTTCTTCAAGAATATCCTCATTATATGCCGGCGGGCATATCTCAACTCGAGTAGTTCCAATAAACCATCGTACGTAGTTATCAAAAGCAAGTGAGTTGTGCTCACGAAGCGGGGCGCGTGCAGTGCTACGAGCTTGCTCCACACAAAGCTGGAAGCGGGTAACATACGCAGAATGATGCTTGGCCCAGTCCTTTATCTTCCGTTGCCTTCTCCTGTCCAACCTGCGTGGTATAAAACCAAACATTAGCACAATCAAAAGGAGTCCCGATGATTAGACAATACGCACACATGCTCTCTTACCTATGAAGTGCTTTATCTGTGTCCACCCAATCCGGCGGGTGAGGCTGGAAAAGACCAAACTGACGATACACGCGATGCGGCAAATGAAACTCAACCGCCCAGTTGCATATCAGTGGGCACCGCATAAGCTAGAGATCCTTATCCCGCAATCACATCGGGTTGAGGCGGAACTCCGCGGTGTACCCCAAGCTCTCACCCGCGCCATATGGCTGCCATTCCACCTATGAAACAGGGCAACAATGCAAATTTGATAACTATTTTTCAAGCAAGCATGAGAAAGGACTAAAGTAATGACCTCCTTACCTGCTCAGGCGTAATCGTGTCCAACTCGGCAATGTACTTTTGGTACATGAGATTGACATCGTTCGTCATCTCGGAAACGATATCCCACTTGTAAGCCCACGTGGGGCGCCGTAATTCGTCATGTTCATCTGCATACCAAGGATCAAACCTGACGCTCTTCGGGCGTCCAACAGGCAGACGCTCCCAGCTCCATACAGAAAGTAGAAGCAGATTACCACCAATGCCTGCACTAGGTGTGATCCTGCAACACGCATCATCCAGCTACATATGAAAGAAAAACAATGTTAACTTGACAGCAAGCTTGCATTGCTAATGAATAAATGAGTTGATCACAAAATAGACCAACTACCTGTCGGTACAAGTAGGCAAGAGTCGCTGAACCCCAGCTCCATTTGCTATCGAAGATGGTCAACGCCTTCAGCCACATCCATGGAGCGTTCTTGCCAGTGGAGTCAGGAAACAAAGTCCTCGACACAATGTACCACATATACACACGAGCATGTGTCTGGATCACATCATCAGTTGCATCCGGAGGGCACGTCGCAAAGTTATTTTGAATCCACGTGAAAGCAGCTCCGGCTGCCTTCCTTTCCCTCTTCTTCTTCTCTTCTCCCTCCTCTACATCATCCTCAGCCTCGGTAGGAGCCATACCGATAAGAGCAATCATCTGCTCGCGCCACCCATCAGAATCGGTGCTCATACATAGAGGCCTCCCGTCGATAGCAAGATCGGTGATCAACGAGACATCCTCGAGCATCACGGTCATCTCCCCGGTCCGAAGATGGAAACTGTGGGTCTCTGGCCTCCACCGATCAACAAGATCGGACACCAGTGGAGCGTTCAGATCCGGCGTGGACCGGCTGACCAACAGAATCCACGGGAGTAGTCCTGCCTGCTTGATGTACGGTGTGTACCGCTCATCGTAAGGCATGGCAGGACCAGAGACCCCGTGATACCGAATCTTCAGAGGTTCAAGCTTCTGCAAAAAACAAGTAATGACAAATCTTAGGGCATGTAAATTTCAACTAAAGGCAAATTTGCAAAATATTTAGATTACTCATTATTACCTTATCCTTCTCGCGCATCATGTAGGCCCGGTGTTGCACGTCGTAGACATCGTCCAGAAGGCAAACCATCCTTACAATTTCAAACAATAAACATATAAAAGTTCATCTTCATCTCAAATATCGGTATACACTAAACATATAACATGTGTTCAACTACAAGAATCTCAACATCTCCTTCTCACACAATGAATATGTCATATGTGTTCAAATAAACTAAACATCTAATATTTCAAATAAACTCAACATCTAATATTTGAAATAAACTGAACATCTAATATATATCTAAACAAACTTCTCATATATGTCTACAAAAATCAACATCTCATAGTTATCTATAAAAATAGGCATCTCATATATATCTAAAAAAAACTAAAAAATCTAGGATTTCAACAACAAGAATCATATATTGTGAACTAATAAATAACACTACGGTACTACCAATATGAATACACATCCTAAATCGAGCAAACCAAGCAAATCAAGGGTTCCATCAAATCATGGACAAATCTCTAGAATGGCAACAAATTTACGGAGCAAAAGAAAGAGAAGGGAAGAGTTTACCTAGTAGGATGGATTAGGGATCGAATCCACGGATCAAATCTTCAGATCTGAGAGGGATGTGGGGGGATTAGATGGGGGCGCTGCCGCCGCCGCTGCTCTCTGTCCAGAGAGCGGAGAGATGAAGAACTGCCTGGTCGGGCTGGGGCGGCCGCGCTTAAGTCACTGTGCAGCGCCCAAGGGCTAGGCACTGCACGTCAAAGTGTGGCGCCTAGCTCTTAGGCGCTGCACAGGTGCATGTGGGGCCGCAACTGGACCAGGGCTGCCACGCTGGCAGGATGTGCGATGCCTAAGGGAAAGGCGCTGCACAGTAGGGTGCGGCGCCCAGCTGTCGGGCGCCACACCAAAGGGTCAGCGGAGTGAAATTTTTTCCTGAACAGGTCAGTTTGTGATTTGATTTCTGCCTCAGGTCAAATCTGTGATTTCTGCCCAGGATTCCTTCCGCCATTTCTCCCCCTCCGGTCGCGCACGAATCACAAAGTTTGAGGCAGTGGCTCAGATAGCTATGTCTGGAGCCATGGGATATATATGTCACGATTTGCTATGCGATGGGAATGATTGGCATTAATTTTTAGAAGTGGATAACAGTAAGCATGAACTAGATGGCACTATACAATGTTCAATTACATTCATGCACGAGTAGCCTGTAAGTGAACTTTGAAGAGAAATATTCACATATGTTCTTTCTTTTCTTTCAACTACAAGACAATAAGAGAGGCATAATTTTCTCTATTTTTATTGAAGATACTTCTGCAGCTCCTACTTTGAAATGATCAAATGAGGAAGACTATATAATAAGATCAACAAAATCAAAGACAAAATCATGAGTTCACAAAACAAGATCATCACATTTAAACAAGATCATACACTAGGTAAGGGGATAAGATTTGGGTCGAGAACACGTTTAAACAAGACCATGCTCGGGGTAAGGGGATGAGATTTGGGTCGAGACTAGTGGCTGTGTTAGCCTAGGATAAAGCGACTAGGTTTTTCCCATTAGGGAATGACACATGGTACCTATCATTTAGAATAAATTAGTATATGGGTATTGTGTTCGCATACCCGTACCGGCTTACTTGATGAGTATATTTTTTTCTCATTTATAAACCCATGTGTTTTTATTTTTCTCAAACAATAGTTTTTTTTATCCCATTGCCATGTTTTTTTTGAACATCAGTATAGACACAAGCGCTCATATACACGCGCATACACTCACCTCTATGAACGCATACACGCATATGCTACTCCTATGAGCATCTCCGAAACACTGAGCCGGCATATCATCTTGAGATTTACGAAGTCACTGTAGGCGCCTCGTCGTCGACGGGAACGTCTCCTCCCACTGAACGTGCATCGCCGAAAATCCTGAAATAAATCCAGGAATAAATGCGAGCACCAGGATTTGAACTCTGGTAGGCTGGGATACCACAATCCCTCTAACCATCCAACCACATTATAGCTGGCCAAACGGGCCATCCCGTCCCGGCCCGGCCCGTCCCGCGCTAAACGTGCTTGGCACGGCCCGGCCCGCGATGACACGAATACTAGCGGGGTCGTGCCGTGCCGGCCCACGGGCAGGGGGTCGGAGCCCAAGCACGGCACGCGGCCTAGCTGGGCCGGCCCGCGGCCCGCCCAGGCACGCCTGGCGCTAGGTTGGCATGTGTGGCCTGGCACTCGCCGCTGACTCGTTGTCACTGCGATTTTCTCGAAAATAAATCTGGCTCGCTGACGCTGCGAGCCTGCGACTGCGTGCGTCGCTGGAAGGCTGGGTAGCTGCCGGCTGCACCCATGCACATGCAGTGCGAGATATTTCTCAAAAAAAACATGCAGTGCGAAACAATGTCCAAAAAATACAAAAAAATGTAGAGTATTATGTGGGATAAATCTAGAGTTATATTAGCGCTTGCCTCGTTAAAACCTTCCATCCAAAAAAGTAAAAGAGTACAAACTATGCTCTAGAAATACTAAAAGATTAAAAGAAATAGAAATAAAAAAATTACAAGACCAGAATTGAACTAAACAAAATTACAAGACTGGAACTGAACTAATTTGGATCGTTCATCCTTGCCCGGCAGTCGCGGCCAGCTCGTCTCTCTTGATGTGTGCTGCTCTGTGCCTAGTAAGGATGTTTACTGGACCGTGGCAGGCAATGCGCAGCAGCTTACCACATCTTTTGCACCGTGCTTTTAGCTCAGATTTTCTACCGTCCATAACTACTTCAGCATTGTAGTAGTCCCAGATTCTGGAGCTCTCTCATCCATGTTTGTATTGTGTGTGTAAAATGAGATGCAGTTTGAGACTTTTGAGTGTGAGAAATGAGAACTTGAGAAGGGCCGACATCCCTTTTTATAGGAAAAAATGGCACGTTAGGCACGCTAGGCATGTTAGGCACGTTAGACGGTTAGAGTATTATGTGAGATAAATCTAGAGTTTTATTAGCGCTCGCCTCACTAAAACCTTCCATCCCAAAGAAGTAAAAGAGTACAGGCCATGCTCTAGAAATACTAAAATATTAAAAGATAGAGAAAGAAAAAAATTACAAATACTACAACTGACTAATGGGATCCTTTCATCCTTGCCCCGCAGCCGCAGCTATAGCCGCCGCCTCGGCTGCCTTGACGTGTGATGTCTTGTGCCTCATCAGGTGGCCGGTTCCAGCATACCTGCCATCATGCTTTGGCACGAGCAACTTCTTACCGCATTCTTTGCACTTTGCAAAAAGCTCGATGAGACCATCGTCATTTGTAACGAATTCTTCATCGTAGTATTTCTAGATGGGAGCTTGTCTCTTAATAACGTTTTGAAGAGGAATAGCCATGTTTGTGTGTGGAAAATGAGATGGAGTTTGAGTGTGAGAAATGAGAAAGTGGGCATCCCTTTTTATAGCAAAAAAATGACACGTTAGGCACCGCAACAATAATGCATAAATAAAAATTGAGCCAATGTATCATCTGGGATAAATATTAAGCTTTATTAGTGGCTGCCTCATTAAATCCTTCCATCCCTGGTAAATAAAAGAGTACAAAGCCATCCTCTAGAATTACAAAAGGGAAAGAAAATTACAAAAAGATAAGAAAGTTACAAAATGATAAGAAAATGACTACACTACAAGTCTTCGACTATTCTTCCGGGTCTTCTTCAAAGTTCATTTCTTCAAACATGGCTAGTAGTTCTGTGTTTTTTGCAGTGTGTTGCGCTTGTGCTCTCCTTCTTGATAACTCCTCATCTTTGACGGACATAAGTGTTCTCACCATATCAGGGGCGAGACTAGTTCTTCTCTCCTCAATTATCCTTCCAGCAAGGCTGAAAGCAGACTCCGATGACACCGTAGACACAGGCACCGACAACACATCACATGCTAATATGGAGAGCACCGGAAATGTAAGCTTGTGTTCTTGCCACCACTACATGGTTGAAGTCTTCCTCACTATCTAAATCATACATGACTTTGTCGCTGTTGAGGTACTTCGCTAACTCCCCGCCACCTTGAAGCACATATGTTGACATGGAAGAGCTTCCGGCGGTCGAGGAGGACGATGAACCAAAGATCTAGCTCCATGATCCTCTCTTTTTACCTGCAGTAGGTGACGGTGGAGGTCGTTGCATACGAACTTCGCCATATTTTTCCTCATACTTAGCAAAAACTTCAAAAAGCTTCTCACGAGCCTTATTGAAGTCATCAGTATAATCTAAAATTAGGGATGCATATAGTTTATTGAGTGCACTACGATACCCTTCAAGTTTAGCTCTAGGATCCAAGATAAATGCAAATGCATACAACAGTGGAATTTGCTGCCAATATTTTAAATACTTGGTTTTTATGTGAGCAACAACATTAAGTAACAATCCATCCCCTTCATATGCTTTCAGATGACTAGCAATGTCTAATAGGGTATGCACCACCAAAGGAGATGTCGGGTAATAAACCCCAGACAAAGTAACTGTTGCATCATAGAACAACTCAAGAAATGCAGTCAATGTTGTAATAATAAGCCAAGTTTCTTCGCTAATTAGAGGTTCAACCCCATAATTTGCATTAATAAAACCATTGAACTGAACTCTGTCTCGGATAACTACCTTAAGCATCAAATATGTAGAGTTCCATCTAACAGGCATGTCTGAATTATACTTATGAGGAACGCACCCTATAGCAAGGCAATATCTCTTACAATTTGTAATTCATTGAGTTGAATGCGAGAAGTAAGATATTGCAATGCGTATGACTTCAACATGTGGTTCACATAAATGTAATGCACTTTTAGCAATAAGATTAATGATATGGCAAGCACAACGTTGATGCATTAAAAAGGATGCAACATATATGGAGAATATAGGAGTCAGGGTATTCATTGCACTCGTGTTTGCTGAGGCATTATCCAAAGTTATTGTGAAAACCTTGTCGGCAAGATTAAAATCATTCACAACTTTGAGTACAGCTTCAACAATGTTTGGACCACTATGCGCTGCATCAATTAATTCAAATCCTATGACTCTTTTTTGTAGTTGCCAATGTTCGTTATCATAATGAGTTACCACACTAATGTAGTCTTGCTTTGCCCGACCAGTCCAGATATCAGATGTTAACGACATTGAAAAAGTGCACGTAGAAAATTCTTCTTTTATTTTCTCTTTACCAGATTTGTATAGCTTTTTAATATCCCTACTTGTAGTTTGTCTAGAAACTGGTCTATGATTAGGATTATGACAAGTTTGAATATATTGTACGAAACCTTCAGATTCACCAAAGCCTAGTGGTAAATCATTAGAAGCAATAAGACGACATAAACCTTCTCGCTGAACATTAGCATCATGGGTGAAATTGCGTACCGTACCATCAGGTTTGAAGGAGAGCTGAGTTTGCACAGCTGCCGAGCTCGACGCGCTCGTTGCATCCGCCTTGGCGTGGCTATCCACATGCCTCTTCAGGTGGCCGGTTCCTACCCTCGCTTCTCCGGTAAGTTTCTTCTTGCACCTTTTGCACCTTGCACTCACCTTCCGGACACCGACCAACCACGAATATTTCTTCATTGAAATATCCCCACACCGCCGAGGTTCTACGGCGACTTTTTTGCTTTACACCCATGGTGGTAGAGGAACCCGTCCCGCTACTAGAATAGGTGTGACCTTCGGCTTTGGAACTGGGATCGGTATGGGGTTCGAGAGTGTGATGATCGGTATAGGCAGGTTGCTCAGGTGGGGGCATGGTAGTATACACATGTTGCTCGGGTGGGGGCTGTTGGGGAACGTAGCAGAAATTCAAAATTTTCCTACGCAACACCAAGATCTATCTATGGAGAGACCAGCAACGAGTAGAAAGGGGAGTGCATCTACATACCCTTGTAGATCGCTAAGCGGAAGCGTTCAAGTGAACGGGGTTGATGGAGTCGTACTCGTCGTGATTCAGATCACCGATGATCCTAGTGCCGAACGGACGGCACCTCCGCGTTCAACACACGTACAGCTCGACGATGTCTCCCACGCCTTGATCCAGCAAGGAGAGAGGGAGAGGTTGAGGAAGACTCCATCCAGCAGCAGCACAACGGCGTGGTGGTGATGGAGGAGCGTGGCAATCCTGCAGGGCTTCGCCAAGCACCTACGGGAGAGGAGGAGGTGTCACGGGAGGGAGGGAGGCGCCAAGGGCTCAGGTATGGATGCCCTCCCTCCCCTCCACTATATATAGGGGCAGGGGAGAGGGGGGAGGCGCGGCCTTGCCCCTTCCTCCAAGGAAGGGGTGCGGCTAAGAGGGGGGGAGGAGTCCATCCTCCCCAAGGCACCTCGGAGGTGCCTTCCCCCTTTAGGACTCTCCCCTTTTTCCTATATCTTGGCGCATGGGCCTCTAGGGGCTGGTGCCCTTGGCCCATGTAGGCCAAGGCGCACCCCCTACAGCCCATGTGGCCCCCCGGGGCAGGTGGCCCCACCCAGTGGGCCCCCGGGACCCTTCCGGTGGTCCCGGTACAATACCGATGACCCCGAAACTTGTCCCGATGGCCGAAACAGGACTTCCTATATATAAATCTTTACCTCCGGACCATTCCGGAACTCCTCGTGACGTCCGGGATCTCATCCGGGACTCCGAACAACATTCGGTAACCACATACAAACTTCCTTTATAACCCTAGCGTCATCGAACCTTAAGTGTGTAGACCCTACGGGTTCGGGAGACATGTAGTCATGACCGAGATGTTCTCCGGTCAATAACCAACAGCGGGATCTGGATACCCATGTTGGCTCCCACATGTTCCACGATGATCTCATCGGATGAACCACGATGTCAAGGACTCAATCAATCCCGTATACAATTCCCTTTGTCTAGCGGTATGGTACTTGCCCGAGATTCGATCGTCGGTATACCAACACCTTGTTCAATCTCGTTACCGGCAAGTCTCTTTACTCGTTCCGTAACACATCATCCCGTGATCAACCCCTTGGTCACATTGTGCACATTATGATGATGTCCTACTGAGTGGGCCCAGAGATACCTCTCCGTTTACACGGAGTGACAAAATCCCAATCTCGATTCGTGCCAACCCAACAGACACTTTCAGAGATACCCGTAGTGTACCTTTATAGCCACCCAGTTACGTTGTGACGTTTGGCACACCCAAAGCACTCCTACGGTATCCGGGAGTTGCACAATCTCATGGTCTAAGGAAATGATACTTGACATTAGAAAAGCTTTAGCATACGAACTACATGATCTTGTGCTAGGCTTAGGATTGGGTCTTGTCCATCACATCATTCTCCTAATGATGTGATCCCGTTATCAACGACATCCAATGTCCATGGTCAGGAAACCGTAACCATCTATTGATTAACGAGCTAGTCAACTAGAGGCTTACTAGGGACATGGTGTTGTCTATGTATCCACATATGTATCTGAGTTTCCTATCAATACAATTCTAGCATGGATAATAAACGATTATCATGAACAAGGAAATATAATAATAATCAATTTATTATTGCCTCTAGGGCATATTTCCAACAGTCTCCCACTTGCACTAGAGTCAATAATCTAGTTCACATCGATATGTGATTAACACTCAAGGTCACATCCCCATGTGACTAACACCCAAAGAGTTTACTAGAGTCAATAATCTAGTTCACATTTACCATGTGATTAACACTCGATGAGTTCTGGGTTTGATCATGTTATGCTTGTGAGAGAGGTTATAGTCAACGGGTCTGAACCTTTCAGATCCGTGTGTGCTTTACAAATCTCTATGTCATCTCCTAGATGCAGCTACCACGTTCTATTTGGAGCTATTCCAAATAACTGTTCTACTTGGAGCTTTTCTAAATTGTTGCTCCATTATACGTATCCGGTATCTCTACTCAGAGCTATCTGGATATGTGTTAAGCTTGCATCGACGTAACCCTTTACGACGAACTCTTTTACCACCTCCATAATTGAGAAAAATCCTTAGTCCACTAGTTACTAAGGATAACTTTGACCGCTGTCCTGTGATCCATTCTTGGATCACTCTTGTACCCCTTGACTGACTCATGGTAAAGCACACTTCAGGTGCGGTACACAGCATAGCATACTGTAGAGCCTATGTCTTAAGCATAGGGGACGACCTTCGTTCCTTTCTCTCTATTCTGCCATGGTCGAGCTTTAAGTCTTAACTTCATACCTTACAACTCAGGCAAGAACTCCTTCTTTGACTGATCCATCTTGAACACCTTCAAGATCACGTCAAGGCATGTGCTCATTTGAAAGTACTATTAAGCGTTTTGATCTATCCTTATAGATCTTGATGCTCAATGTTCAAGTAGCTTAATCCAGGTTTTCCATTGAAAACACTTTCCAAATAACCCTATATGCTTTCCAGAAATTCTACGTCATTTCTGATCATTAACATATACTCATCAGAAATTCTATAGTGCTCCCACTCACTTCTTTGGAAATACAAGTTTCTCATAAACTTTGTATACACCCAAAATCTTTGATCATCATCAAAGCATACATTCCAACTCTGAGATGCTCACTCCAGTCCTCAGAAGGATTGCTGGAGCTTTGCATACTTATTAGCATATTTCAGGATAGACAAAACCTTCCGGTTGTATCACATACAACCTTTCCTCAAGAATCGTCGAGGAAACAATGTTTTGACATCCTATCTACAAGATTTCATAAATAATGCAGTAATTGCTAATATAATTCCAACAGACTCTTAGCATCGCTACGAGTGAGAAAGTCTCATCGTAGTCAACTCCTTGAACTTGTCGGAAAACATCTTAACGACAAGTCGAGCTTTCTTAATGGTGATACTTACCATCATTGTCCGTCTTCCTTTTAAAATCCATATGTACCTAACAGCCTTACGACCATCAAGTAGTTCTTCCAAAGTCTACACTTTGTTTTCATACATGGATCCTCTCTCGGGTTTTATGGCCTTGAGCCATTTATCGGAATCCGGGCCCACCATCGCTTCTCCATAGCTCGTAGGTTCATTGTTGTCTAGCAACATGACTTCCAAGACAGGATTACGTACCACTCTGAAGTAGTACGCATCCTTGTCATCCCACGAGGTTTGGTAGTGACTCGATCCGAAGTTTCATGATCACTATCATAAGCTTCCACTTCAGTTGGTGTACGTGCCACAGGAACAACTTCTTGTGCCCTGCTACACACTTGTTGAAGTGACGGTTCAATAACCTCATCAAGTCTCCACCATCATCCCACTCAACTTTTCGAGAGAAACCTTTCCTCGAAAAAGGACCCGATTCAAGAAACAATTCATATTGCTTTCGGATCTGAATTAGGAGGTATACCCAACTGTTTTGGGTGTCCTATGAAGATGTATTTTATCCGCTTTGGGTTCGAGCTTAATCCTGAAACTTTTTCACATAAGCGTCGCAGCCCCAAACTTTTAAGAAATGACAGCTTAGGTTTCTCTAAACCATAGTTCATACGGTGTCATCTCATCGGAATTATGTGGTGCCCTATTTAAAGTGAATGTGGTTGTCTCTAATGCCTAACCCATGAACGATAGTGATAACTCGATAAGAGACATCATGGTATGCATCATATCCAATAGGGTGCAGTTATGATGTTCGGATACACCATCACACTATGGTGTTCCAGGCTGTATTAGTTGTGAAACTATTTCCACAATGTCTTAATTCTGTGCCAAACTCGTAATTCAGATATTCATCTCTATGATAATATCATAGATCTTTTATCCTCTTGTCACGACGATCTTTCAACTTCACCCTGAAATTACTTGAACCTTTCAATAATTCAGACTCATGATTCATCAAGTAAATATACTCAACATCTACTCGAATCATCTGTGAAGTAAGAACATAACGATATTCACTGCATGCCTCAGCACTCATTGGACTGCACACATCAAAATGTGTTACTTCCAACAAGTTGCTATCTTGTTCCATCTTACTGAAAACGAGGCTTTTCAGTCATCTTGCCCATGTGGTATGATTTGCATGTCCCAAGTGATTCAAAATCAAGTGAGTCAAAACGGTCCATTTGCATGGAGTTTCTTCATGCATATACACCAATAGACATGGTTCGCATGTCTCAAACTTTTCAAAACGAGTGAGCCCAAAGATCCATCAATATGGAGCTTCTTCATGCGTTTTATACCGATATGACTTACGTGGCAGTGCCACAAGTAGGTGGTGCTATCATTACTATCTTTTGGCATGAACATGTGTATCACTACGATCGAGATTTAATAAACCATTCATTTTAGGTGTAAGACCATTGAAGGTATTATTCAAATAAACAGAGTAACCATTATTCTCCTTAAATGAATAACCGTATTGCGATAGACGTAATCCAATCATGTCTATGCTCAACGCAAACACCAAATAACAATTATTTAGGTTTAACACCAATCTCTTTGGTAGAGGGAGCGTGCGATGTTAGATCACATCAAACTTGGAAACACTTCCAACACGTATCGTCAGCTCACCTTTAGCTAGTCTCCGTTTATTCCGTAGCCTTTTGTTTCGAGTTACTAACACTTAGCAACCGAACCGGTATCTAATACCCTGGTGCTACTAGGAGTACTAGCAAAGTACACATTAACACAATGTATATCCAATATACTTCTATCGACCTTGCCAGCCTTCTTATCTACCAAGTATCTAGGGTAATTCTGCTCTAGTGGTTGTTCCCCTTATTACAGAAGCACTTAGTCTCGGGTTTGGGTTTTACCTTGGGTTTCTTCACTAGAGCAGCAGCTGATTTGCCGTTTCATGAAGTATCCCTTCTTGCCCTTGCCCTTCTTGAAACTAGTGGTTTCACCAACCATCAACAATTGATGCTCCTTCTTGATTTCTACTTTCGCGGTGTCAAACATCGCGAATACCTCAAGGATCATCATACCTATCCCTGATATGTTATAGTTCATCACGAAGCTCTAACAGCTTGGTGGCAATGACTTTGGAGAACCATCACTGTCTTATCTGGAAGATCAACTCCCACTCGATTCAAATGATTGTTGTACTCAGACAATCTGAGCACAAGCTCAACAATTGAGCTTTTCTCCTTAGTTTGCACGTTAAGAAAGTCATCGGAGGTCTTATACCTCTTGACATGGGCACGAGCCTGAAATCCCAATTTCAGCCCTCAAAACATCTCATATGTTTCGCGATGTTTCAAAAACGTCTTTGGTGCCTCAACTCTAAACCGTTTAACTGAACTATCACGTAGTTATCAAAACGTGTATGTCAGATGTTCGCAACAACCACAGACAACGTTCAAGGTTTAGCACACTGAGCGGTGCATTAAGGACATAAGCCTTCTATGAAGCAATGAGGACAATCCTCAGTTTACGGACCTAGTCCGCATAATTGCTACTATCAACTTTCAACTAATTTTTCTCTAGGAACATATCTAAACAGTAGAACTATAGCGTGAGCTACGACATAATTTGCAAAAAACCTTTTGACTATGTTCAGGATAATTAAGTTCATCTTATGAACTCCCACTCAGATAGACATCCCTCTAGTCATCTAAGTGATTACATGATCCGAGTCAAACTAGGCCGTGTCCGATCATCACGTGAGATGGACTAGTCATCATCGGTGAACATCTTCATGTTGATCGTATCTTCTATACGACTCATGCTCGACCTTTCGGTCTCCGTGTTCCGAGGCCATGTCTGTACATGCTAGGCTCGTCAAGTTAACCCTAAGTGTTTCGCGTGTGTTCCGAGGCCATGTCTGTACATGCTAGGCTCGTCAACACCCGTTGTATTTGAACGTCTGAATAAAACACCCGATCATCACGTGATGTTTTGAAACAGCGAACTGTCGCAACGGTGCACAGTTAGGGGAGAACACTTCTTGAAATTGTTGTAAGGGATCATCTTATTTACTACCGTCGTTCTAAGCAAATAAGATGTATAAACATGATAAACATCACATGCAATCAAATAGTGACATGATATGGCCATCATCACTTTGCTCCTTTTGATCTCCATCTTCGGGGCTCCATGATCATCATCGTCACCGGCATGACACCATGATCTCCATCATCATGATCTCCATCATCGTGTCTTCATGAAGTTGCCTCGCCAACTATTACTTCTACTACTTTGGCTAACGGTTAGCAATAAAGTAAAGTAATTACATGACGTTTAAGTTGACACGCAGGTCACAAATAAATAAAGACAACTCCTATGGCTCCTGCCGGTTGTCATACTCATCGACATGCAAGTCATGATTCCTATTACAAGAACATGATCAATCTCATACATCACATATATCATTCATCACATCCTTTGGCCATATCACATCACATAGCATACCCTGCAAAAACAAGTTAGACGTCCTCTAATTGTTGTTTGCATGTTTTACGTGGCTGCTATGGGTTTCTAGCAAGAACGTTTCTTACCTACGCATGAACCACAACGTGATATGCCAATTGCTATTTACCCTTCATAAGGACCCTTTTCATCGAATCCGATCCGACTAAAGTGGGAGAGACAGACACCCGCCAGCCACCTTATGCAACTAGTGCATGTTTGTTGGTGGAACCGGTCTCACGTAAGCGTACGTGTAAGGTTGGTCCGGGCCGCTTCATCCCACGATGCCGCCGAATCAATATAAGACTAGTAACGGCAAGCATATTGAACAATATCGACGCCCACAACTACTTTGTGTTCTACTCGTGCAAAGAATCTACGCAATAGACCTAGCTCATGATGCCACTGTTGGGGAACGTAGCAGAAATTCAAAATTTTCCTACGCAACACCAAGATCTATCTATCGAGAGACCAGCAACGAGTAGAAAGGGGAGTGCATCTACATACCCTTGTAGATCGCTAAGCGGAAGCGTTCAAGTGAACGGGGTTGATGGAGTCGTACTCGTCGTGATTCAGATCACCGATGATCCTAGTGCCGAACGGACGGCACCTCCGCGTTCAACACACGTACAGCTCGACGATGTCTCCCACGCCTTGATCCAGCAAGGAGAGAGGGAGAGGTTGAGGAAGACTCCATCCAGCAGCAGCACAACGGCGTGGTGGTGATGAAGGAGCGTGGCAATCCTGCAGGGCTTCGCCAAGCACCTACGGGAGAGGAGTAGGTGTCACGGGAGGGAGGGAGGCGCCAAGGGCTCAGGTATGGATGCCCTCCCTCCCCTCCACTATATATAGGGGCAGGGGAGAGGGGGGAGGCGCAGCCTTGCCCCTTCCTCCAAGGAAGGGGTGCGGCTAAGAGGGGGGGGAGGAGTCCATCCTCCCCAAGGCACCTCGGAGGTGCCTTCCCCCTTTAGGACTCTCCCCTTTTTCCTATATCTTGGCGCATGGGCCTCTAGGGGCTGGTGCCCTTGGCCCATGTAGGCCAAGGCGCACCCCCTACAGCCCATGTGGCCCCCCGGGGCAGGTGGCCCCACCCGGTGGGCCCCCGGGACCCTTCCGGTGGTCCCGGTACAATACCGATGACCCCGAAACTTGTCCCGATGGCCGAAACAGGACTTCATATATATAAATCTTTACCTCCGGACCATTCCGGAACTCCTCGTGACGTCCGGGATCTCATCCGGGACTCCGAACAACATTCGGTAACCACATACAAACTTCCTTTATAACCCTAGCGTCATCGAACCTTAAGTGTGTAGACCCTACGGGTTCGGGAGACATGTAGTCATGACCGAGATGTTCTCCGGTCAATAACCAACAGCGGGATCTGGATACCCATGTTGGCTCCCACATGTTCCACGATGATCTCATCGGATGAACCACGATGTCAAGGACTCAATCAATCCCGTATACAATTCCCTTTGTCTAGCGGTATGGTACTTGCCCGAGATTCGATCGTCGGTATACCGATACCTTGTTCAATCTCGTTACTGGCAAGTCTCTTTACTCGTTCCGTAACACATCATCCCGTGATCAACCCCTTGGTCACATTGTGCACATTATGATGATGTCCTACCGAGTGGGCCCAGAGATACCTCTCCGTTTACACGGAGTGACAAATCCCAATCTCGATTCGTGCCAACCCAACAGACACTTTCAGAGATACCCGTAGTGTACCTTTATAGCCACCCAGTTACGTTGTGACGTTTGGCACACCCAAAGCACTCCTACGGTATCCGGGAGTTGCACAATCTCATGGTCTAAGGAAATGATACTTGACATTAGAAAAGCTTTAGCATACGAACTACATGATCTCGTGCTAGGCTTAGGATTGGGTCTTGTCCATCACATCATTCTCCTAATGATGTGATCCCGTTATCAACGACATCCAATGTCCATGGTCAGGAAACCGTAACCATCTATTGATTAACGAGCTAGTCAACTAGAGGCTTACTAGGGACATGGTGTTGTCTATGTATCCACACATGTATCTGAGTTTCCTATCAATACAATTCTAGCATGGATAATAAACGATTATCATGAACAAGGAAATATAATAATAATCAATTTATTATTGCCTCTAGGGCATATTTCCAACAGGGGCATGGTATTGGGTCGGAGCTACTAGGGTAGAGGCTATACTCCATATCCCCAAGACCGAAATCGGAGAGTGGGAAGCTAGTATTGTCATGGTCATCCATGTGTTGAGTGTGAAAAATATGTGGGCTGGGCAGGCCTATTTATAGCAAAAATTCATCATTTTTCGGACAAATTTGACCCTTACACTCTAACGGTCAAATTTTCGAATATATGAATTTTCCTAAAAAAAACTACCCAAACCCTCTCCTAAACTGCTCTAAACCCACCCTAACCTCCCCCTAAAGCCCTCCCAACGGTCGCTCTGCTCTATACTCTGCTTGACCGGTCGACCCCCCGCTTCCCCATCGATCGAGGCGCTGGCTGCCTGGCTGGACGCTGGCCGGCTGGGCCCCGCAGCCGCTGTTCCCCTGATCCCCTCATGGCCTCATCCCCCCCTGTCGGCCCGATTCCCTTCCTCCCAATCTCCCACCTATACACCGCTCCCATGATCGTTCCAGGCTCCCAGGTCCCAGCGAGGCAGCGACAGGCGACAACGACCGAAGCAACCGATTCCCATGCTCCCCAACGATCGAGACGGGCCTATCGGGCCGTGCCGCGTGCCGCGTGCCTTGCCGGCCCGCGATTAGTCGTGCCGTGCCGTGCCGGGCTGGCCCGCGGGCTGAGGGTGGCGGCCCAGGCACGACCCAATGCGTGTTGCGTGCCTGGCACGGCCCGATTAGCCCGTGCCGGGCGGGGCCCGTTGCGTGCCGTGCCGCCGTGCTACTGGGCCGGCCCCCAAAAAACGCCCCGTTTGGCCAGCTATAAATCACATGTTGTTGGTTCGCACCCCATTGCCATGTTGACATGTCCGGGAGATCCCTTTATACACGAGAAAATTCCTTATTTGACATTGTCTTAAAATCTGGTTCCTTATTTGACACTAGAAAATTTTTCTTCCCTGTTTGACATCAGTCCTAAATTTTATTCCCTATACGACATTTTCGTCCATTTTGAGCCTAAACGACACCTGAAAAAACCATTTTGCCCCTCATGTGGTATGTGTGTGTGCGCGCGCGTGTGCTATTGCGTGCGTGGGTGCCCAAACACATGTGTGCTGCTGCGTGTGTGCTGCCGTGTGTGTATTTGCTACTGCATGTGTACGTGCACGTATGTGTGTGTGTTGTTGCGTGCCTATGTGCTGCATGCGTGTGTGCTGTTGCGTGTGTGTGTGTGTGCTGCGTGCCTGTGTGTTGTTGCATGTGTGCGCGCGTGTGTGTTGCTGCGTGTGTGTTGCTGTATGTGTATGTGCTGCTGCGTGTGTGCTCCTTCCCCCACACTGATGCTGCGTGTGTGTGCTACTGCCCCGCACGCACACATACCACATGAGGGGCAAAAGAGTCTTTTCATGTGTCATTTAGGCTCAAAATAGACGGAAATGTCATATATGAAATAAAATTTAGAACTTGTCAAATAGGGATTTTTTTTTTCTAGTGTCAAATAAGGAAGCAGATTTTAAGATAGTGTCAAATAAGGAATTTTCCCTACACTAGTGTTTGGCTTGAGTGGCTCAGCCTCCCTGCAACTCCGTTCCCAGCGCACCTTTCGTCGAGCACCTGGCAATGGCGGCTTCCTCCCCGTCCGCCACCTCTCAGATGCGCCTAAGCCCCTTCCGTCCTTATTAAAGACCACCGCCGCCGCCGCTTTCCTTCTATCCAACTCCCGCAAATCCCTACCTACCCCGCTCGCGTTCGCTCGCTTGCGCCCGAACTGCCCGCATTTCTCGCGGGCACAGACCCCCGTTCCGGTCCTTGCCTCTGCCGTTTCGTGGCTAGTGGATGCCCCTGCCCTTCCCCTCCCGCGAATCCAGGTGATTCGCATCACCTTCGCGTCGTCAGGATCCAGTTCGTGCGCAATGTCGGCGGTGGCGCCACCGCTGTGCACTTGGATCGTCGCCGCCTGCTTGTCTGCAACCTGCGTCGCTGACGATGAAGGGAAGCAGCGCAACTACGGCGGCGGGCTTTTCGGCACGCGCCGCCACTTTGCTGCGCGCCGCCGAGGCGGGGCACGCTCTGGTGAGGCCATTTCCGTTGCCTTCTCCGCCCTTTCATGGTTTCTTGGTCCTTATCCGAATGTCAACTGTAAAATTGCGGTCGGCTGTAAGCCTGTAACCATGTAGGTCGTATCACAGGGTGTTCGGTGCGGGGTAAACGTCCGGGATTTATAGAGTTTCAGTTGTCAAATGGCTCGTGTGCATTTGGTGTTTCAGGCGAGAGACAATTATTCGCTGCTTTGTGCATGATTCTGTATGTGTTTATCTTGTTCTTATATGTGTGATGCATGCTCGAGTGAATAAGTGACTTCACCATGACGCCGTTATTAAAATAAAAGTATAATTTATCATAAACGTGGGATTTTTATCAGAATTGATGTATACATGAGGACACTAAGTGGCAATGTGGGAATTCGGTGTTGAAGATTGTACTACTAAAAACTGGTGTTTTTGGGTAAATCATATGATTGGAATTATCGCTAATGTGCAACTTCCATTGCCATTTGTTTCATTTCATGCGAATAAACCTTCCAATATTGTTCGTCGGTTCTGGTTGATTAAAGAAACATCTAACTGATAAACACTTCTTTGCGGGTGATGCTACTTTTTCTTTTGTGTGAGTCTATTTGTAGCATATGCCGAATCAAATTAGTTATCCATCACCTAAATGAGATGCCTTATGGACTGCAGGAGTGCCCATTGCTGTTTCCTTTCATCCTGAAAGAGGAGGTGTGGAAAACAACAAATCTGAAACCAAAAAACGGAGGGTAGTTGTCACTGGCATGGGTGTCGTGACTCCGTTAGGCCATGAGCCTGATGAGTTTTACAACAACCTCCTACAGGGTGTCAGTGGAATAAGTGAGATAGAAGCATTTGACTGTTCCAGCTATCCCACGGTATTATTTTATTCTACTTAACTTGGTGTGGGGTTTATTTTGCAATGTAGCTGAAATATCCTTTACAGTCACACTGCTTGACATGCTATCTTTCATACAGAGAATTGCAGGAGAAATCAAATCCTTTTCAACAGATGGTTGGGTTGCACCAAAGTTAGCTAAGCGAATGGATAAGTTCATGCAATATTTGATAGTTGCTGGTAAGAAAGCATTGGAAAATGGTGGGGTCACTGAAGATATCATGAACGAGTTGGACAAATCGAGATGTGGAGTTCTAATTGGATCTGGTATGGGTGGCATGAAGGTCCGGATCTCACAGTGTATATATTTACTTGTAAAGAAGGCAGTGTTTATTACACTGTTTCCTTAATGCTTATGATATTTTAAGCAGGTTTTTAGTGACGCAATTGAAGCATTGAGGGTCTCCTACAGGAAGATGAACCCATTTTGTGTACCTTTTGCAACTACAAACATGGGTTCTGCAATACTTGCGATGGATCTGGTGCATTATATGATCTGGATTATCAGTTTTTTTAATTTTCTCAGTGGTTAATGATGATTAATTTTAAGTCGTATGCCTATGCAGGGCTGGATGGGCCCAAACTACTCTATCTCTACTGCTTGTGCCACCAGTAACTTCTGCATCCTGAGTGCAGCCAATCATATCATGAGAGGGGAAACTGTAAGTAACTTGATTTTTCGTGACATCCTGTGAGGAACGCCCTACTTGTTGACATGTCCTAAACATGCAGGATTTGATGCTGTGTGGTGGTTCTGATGCTCCAATTATACCAATTGGTACGGAAACTCATTATTTGAGATGTCATCATCCCAATTGTTATTGGCTTATTGTTTTTTTTTTACTTGAACATCTTGTCTTTGCATGAATATTATGGTGATCATTTCTACTGTTACATGCAGGATTGGGGGGTTTTGTGGCATGTAGAGCTCTTTCACAGAGAAATAGTGATCCAACAAAAGCTTCTCGGCCTTGGGACATGGTTAGTCCTCCAAGATTTGTTTAACATAACCACTACCTAGTTAGCCAAATCATATGAATCTACAGTCTACGCTTCATGTTTATACCACTGATACATTTGTCTTCATGTTTACTGGCTTGGTGCACATATTTACCTAGCGGTGATGATTCTGCACTAGTCGCATGCTTGAAATTAGCAGAACCCGTACTGTTCTAACAGTTCGTGTTGTCTATTTTTTCTGCAACAGGATCGTGATGGGTTTGTCATGGGAGAAGGGGCTGGTGTGCTTCTTTTGGAAGAACTTGAGCATGCAGAGGTTGTGTTAATGAGATTCCTTAGATATTTTTTGTTCATGCTTTTTTTCTCCATTTGTGTAGTTCTTCCATGGTGATTTCTTTTCAAATGTCTGAATGGAATTTCCATTCTATAGCAAAGAGGTGCAGAAATATATGCTGAATTTCTGGGTGGAAGCTTTACGTGTGATGCATATCATATGACGGAACCACATCCTGAAGGTGAAAAATATTCTTTAACCTTGTGGTGCATCTACTTTTGTGATACTTCCCAACTGAAATTAGAACAATTTTTGTACTAATATTATGTTTATGTAATATCAGGGAAGGGGGTTATTCTTTGTGTCGAAAATGCACTAGCTGATGCAGGAGTAACAAGGCAAGACATTAACTACGTAAATGCCCATGCTACATCTACACAGTTGGGTGATTTGAAGGAATTCGAAGCTCTTCGCCGCTGTTTTGGGCAGAATCCTCAGGCATACCTCCTGATTCAGAAACAATCTTCTCTCTCTTCTTTGGCGTGTAAATTAAGCTCAGGAATGATATGCATTTTATGCATTGCAGCTAAGAGTAAACTCAACAAAGTCGATGACTGGCCACTTGCTAGGTGCTGCAGGTGGAATAGAAGCTGTAGCTGCTATACAAGTAGGTCTTACTGTAGTTTTCTTTTTTTATTTGAATCTAATATTTCCTGTTAGCTAATCTTATGCTACTGTTTATGAACTGTCATTTTGGTTCCTGGCTATATTACCTTTGTGCGATTTCTTGAATTCTGAACTCCCATGCGGTTTATGAATACCTATGTTTAAAACTCCATGCATGGAGCCTTTATAATCTAGCAGCATCAACTCACCCCAAGTCCGTAAATACGAGTCTTCCCCTAAGAGATGCTTTGTTAAGGGTAAAAATGTTCAAATTAACAGAATATCTTACTACTCTCTCTATTTTCAGGGAATTAATATATATGCTACTGCTAAGTGGACAGTTCGAGAAATGCCACTACACAGTCTTAATTTTATTAGCATGCCATTGTTCAGTCACTGAATTCTGAAGAATCCCACTATGTCAAGAACTGGAAAACAGAACTCTTCTGTTATTCATTCTACCCCCTTCCACCCATCCCCTATCCGCTCCACTACCTCCCGCCAGCTTACCTTGCCTTGTGCTGGTGACCAGCTGCGATGGCCCGAGCCCTCCCTGCATCTCACTGATGCCTTGTGACATTGACCTCTCCACGTAGGGCGAGTACCGTGACTTCCCATGGGAGCGTGTCCTAGAGGTTAGGGTTGCGGTTGATGCTGGTGAGCAACAAGATGCACATATCTGGAGGTGGAGGAGGCCATGGAACACCAAGCTTGGCCATGAATGTGGAGTGGAGAATTGGACTTCCACTCTTAGCTTGGAGATCTTATCCCTAGCTCCGTTGCTGGGATGGGAAGCAATGGAAGTGGCGAGGAATGGGAACAGAAGGGGGATGTGGAAGGAAGAAGCATAACATGATGCCATCCTTCAAGTTTCTGTAACGCAATAATTGCTTATTTAAATATCAAGTTTCGTAGTGGCATTTATCAGAAGTGGAATATATCTAAATTCCTCCCTCCCTTTTATAGGGCACCCATGTATTCAAGATTTATTATACTTTGCAATGTTTTACCAACAATCAGTTTAATAGGAGTAGTATATAAGGCCAGAAAAGTAGCATTGTCGGCTTTGTATTTGATGTATTCATATGAGCATGTTATGCAAAATTAACAAGTGACAGTAAATGAAATCTACAGCCTAGAGTTTAATTTGGTGGACTGTTAAGGTACGTTGTTTTAGTGAGTTGCAGCAACCCCAAAACGCAGGGATGCCTAGGTGCCTAATCTAGAGTTTGAAGGTGCAAACAATAATAATTAAGCATACTTCATATGGCACGAAATAGATAAATATTTATGTAGCACATGGCTGGAGATTAGGAGGTATATCAGCACAATATCATTCCAAATTAAGTAATTTCTCTAGAGGGAGCAACATATTAAGAAGAGGGGTTACCGAGAAAAACACAAAACAAGAAAATGCAAAAATACGGTGCAATAGAGCAAGAGGCAGCAATATATAGAAGAGATCAAGAGGCAGCAATATATAGAAGAGATCAAGAGCAGATCAAATCATAGGGAGGAGAGAGAAGGAAACTAACCTGAGCTGATCTCAAAGTTTTGCAGAGGCGGCAGGATGAGAAGGCAACTAAGATTTGGATGTTGGCAAGCCTGCTAGAATGCCGACAGGCGGTCTCTTTCTCCCGACAGTGGTACTAGTGGCTTTCTCACTCACCTGCAGCCTAACTCAAAACTCATCAAGTGCCATATCTGTTTTTTTCTCTCACTCATGTGGTACCCACCCCTTAATATTTTTTGCCTCCAATCATGGTCATGGTGTTGCCAGGCACCCAAGTCGTTGTGCATAACTCCCACTAAGCTGTCACGACTTTAGCAACACAGAAGCCACACACTGAAGAATTGGTCCATTCTGATGTGGATAATTATCGAGCTAGGATACATACAGATTAAGCTGAGGTGGCATGTGTTGTTTGTGTGTTGGAGTGAGCGGGGACCATGTCAAAGCGTATTATGAGATTCCATTAAAAGGCATCTCTAACTCCTGTTCCAAATCATCGGAAAGTGAATTATAATTGTTCTGAACTCTCATCCGGAACTCTCATCCTGAACTCTCATCTCAATTTCGTTGTTCTTCGAGACATCACAATTTAGTATTCAGAGTAAGGTCATGATCCTGCGGTGCTCCACAATCCCTCGATCGACCGGTAACAGCGACCAGCTGGTTGAGAGATTGCTCTATGGCTTAATCTTCTGTAAAACTGAAGTCGGCGTTCGACTGATTTGGAGGGAGCTGCGCTGGCACACAATTCCAAGCTGTCCGCTCAAACTCGACTTGTTGTGGAGAAGATGGAGCTGTGGTCACCTTGTCGAAAGCGGTCACCAAGGAAGTGGAATCCATCTCTGCCAAGTTGACTCCAACGACAGGGATTCACGAAAATCACGAAGCAGGTGGACGATCGGCAAGGACCCTGACATCGTCAAGCAGGTCGAGGTGACGCCTGCGGTGGTGACTTTGCCATGCCCATGATTTCCGTCGTAGGCTGACAAGGCACCATTGCTCGCCAAGAACGGGCCTCCCTTGCTCCAACATCGACAGTACGCCCTGTCTGACGAGCGGGATCACGTGGGAGGGGGGGGGGGAGGGATCTGGCAGCTGCCGATTATGTTCTGCGTGGACAATTTCGTCTGAAGCCACCCAAACACCAGTTCCCCACCTTCAAAGGCGAGTTTCCACTTCTCTAGGTTGATCCCGGCTATAACTATTTTGAGATGTACAACGTTCCTGGGCATCATTGGGTCAACACGGCAATGACGTACTTTGAGGGGGACGTGGCATTGTGGCAGCAATTGTACAAACAACTGCATCGCCGCATCCACTGGGACGCGGCCATTGCGGTGATTGTTGTTGGGTTCGGCTGCGATGAGTTTGATGGCCAAATGTCCAAGATCTTGTAGTTGAAGCAAACCGGCATGGTGGCCGAGTACAAGTTGGCGTATGTTAGAAATAGACTGAAGTAGAGGAGCAAGAGGAGAGCTGGGGCTGTACACAGGAAAGTGGTTTTCTGAAGCTGTATCTAGTATTGTTGCCGTGAGGACTATTTGTAGTAAATAGGCATGTCGGTTGTTGGAAGTGTATATGTAGATTGGCCTAGCCCTTTCCATCAGTTTGAATTTTGGTTGCACTGGCTAGTGCATGAAAACATGGTATCAAGGCCTAAGGTCTTGAGTTCAAGTCCGGGCTTCGTAATTTATCCAGAAATTGTTGTTGCCCCCTCTATGTCCACGTATAAGCCTTTTGAGCCATACTTCAGAGCCTATTCACGTGTTGACTTCTGACATCACATGAGAGGGGGTGTTGAAGTGTATATGTGGATTGCGTAGCCCTTTCCACCAGTTCAGACTTTTTGGTTGCGTTGACTAGTGCATGAAGCTTAACATGGTATTAGGGCCTAAGATCTTGAGTTCAAGTCCTGGCTTTCGCAATTTATTCAAAAATTGTTGTCGCCCCTGTCCATCTATAGGCCTCTTGAGTCATACCTCTTGAGCCATAGCTCGAACTTCCTATTGACCCCCGCCCGACTATCATCGACTAGCACCACATCATCCGCAAAGAGCATACACCATGCGATATCTCCTTGTATATTCCTTGTGACCTCATCCATCACCAAAGCAAAAAAGATAAGGGCTCAAAGCTAACCCCTGGTGCAATCCTATTTTAATCGGGAAGTCATCAGTGTCACCATCAGTTGTTCGAACACTTATCACAACATTATCGTGCATGTCCTTGATGAGGGTAATGTACTTTGCTGGGACTTTGTGTTTCTCCAAGGCCCGCCACATGACATTCCGCGGTATCTTATTGTAGGCCTTCTCCAAGTCAATGAACAGCATATGCATGTCCTTCTTTTACTCCCTATATCTCTCCATGAGTTGTCGTACCAAGATAATGCCTTCCATGGTTGACCTCCCAGGCATGAAACCAAACGGATTTTTTGTCACACTTGTCATTCTTCTTAAGCGGTGCTCAATGACTCTCTCATAGCTTCATTGTATGGCTCATCAGCTGAATTCCACGGTAATTAGTACTCCCTCCGTCCCAAAATAAGTGTCTCAACTTTGTACTAAAGGTTGAGACACTTTTTTTGGGACGGAGGGAGTACAACTTTGAACATCCCCCTTCTTGAAGATTGGTACTAATATACTCCGTCTCCATTCTTCCGGCATCTTTTTGCCCAAAAAATGAGGTTGAAAAGCTTAGTTAACCATACTATAGTTGTCTCCGAGGCCTCTCCACACCTTAATGGGGATAAACCAGGGCCCATCGCCTTGCCTCCTTTCATCCTTTTTAAGGCCTCCTTGACCTCAGACTCCTCGATTCATCGCACGACATGTCTGCTGGTATCAACAGAGGAGTCGTCCAGTTCAATGGTAGAGCTCTCATTCTCCCCATTGAACAACTTGACGAAGTACTCCCACCATCTATCTTAATATCCCCGTCCTTCACCAGGAGCTGGTCTGCTCTGTCCTTGATGCATTTGACTTGGTCCCTCACCTTCCTCTCTCGGATCTTGGCCATCTTATATATCAGCGTACAACAATCTATTGGACCAGAGAGCCCCTTACGTTCGGCGAGGGCTCACAACACACAAAGAGCAACAACAACCGTGAAAGCTCTCGAGCAACAACCGTGAAGTTAAGACCCTACTCCTGCTTAGTGGATTATGTGCATATGAGCCCTATGATTACATTGAGCGTGACCTCGCCGGCAACGAGCTCGGGAGGTGCTGCTAAGCTACTGCAAATGGGCATTGTTTCGATCTTTGTAAAGGTTGCCATGGCCCTGCTTTTATAGATGAAAGGGGCCACCACAGTGGCAAAATAATAATTACAGAGGGGAAATAGTGGATACAATGCTATCATACCTAACACTGATGGTGTAGGACAAACACATTAAATGCGTTGTGATGTGTCACGCTGGGACAAATACTGGCAAGGGAGCGCCACTCCACCTGTACCGTCAACCCATCTACCTTTTATTACCGTGACACACCCTCTGGACGGGTGTCAATAAAGTTGATCTTCATGCGGTGGATCGTTACGTGCTCCGACAAGCTTCACCTAACTGCCTACGCGCTTGCCACTCGTAGGCAAGATCCTGACAGGTAGGTGTGGTAGAGCGGTGGAAGAGGTTTGTGCTTGATGGTGCGGAGCTTGCCGGTGATGTGGAGATTGCCTTGCCGGAAAGGTTGCTTCTCGGCAGCCTGAGTCTTGATCTTCAGTACTTCTTGATGACCTACCTCAAGGTCTTCTTCATGGTTTTATCTACCATGTCTTGAGTGCTTTGTGATGGAACTATCTTTCGTCTAGCCCTTGGCGGCAAGGAGGCTACAACTGTCTGTGCGTAGTCAGGGGTATGAATACCTATGTTCAATACACCGACATTATAGATGTCCTTTTCGCCTTCCTTCGTGTCTAACCGCTCGTAGAGGTCCTCATACGCTCGACCCCTTGCTTCACTCACAGCTCGTTTTGTGGCCTTCTTTGCCATCTTGTACTTTTCTATGTTGTCTGCACTCCTATCCAGGTATAGGCGTCTCAAACAATCTTCTCCTTAATAGCATTCTGGACATCATCATTCCACCACCAGGTATCTTTAACTTTGTTTCTATTTCCCCTGGACACTCCAAACTCCTCTGATGCGTCCTTATGAATGCAAGGCGCCATCTTGGTCCACATATTGTTTGCATCACCTCCTTCCTCCCAAGGGCCCTCCTTAATGACCCTCTCCTTGAACGCCTGAGCTACCTTCCCCTTGAGCTTCCACCACTTCGTTCTAGCGCCATTGTCACGTTTATCCCGCTAGACACGAATCCCAGAGCGAAAGTCAGCCACCACAAGCTTTTGCTGAGGGACAACACTCTCTCCAGGTATCACCTTACAATCTAGGCATGCACGTTTGTCTTCTCCTCTCGAGAGGATGAAATCAATCTTGCTAGAGTGTTGACCACTACTAAAAGTCACTAGATGTGATTCTCTCTTTTTAAGGAGGGTATTAGCTACGATCATGTCGTAGGCTAGAGCAAAGCTTAAGAAATCTTCTCCTCCTTGATTCCTGATTCCTGATGCCATAGCCAAAGCCCCCATGCACCCCTTCAAAACTTGTGTTAGATGTACCCATGTGGCCATTGAGGTCTCCTCCTATGAAGAGCTTCTCGCCAATCGGTACACTCCTAACTATGTCATCCAGGCCTTCCTAGAACTCCTTGGTGTTCTCATTGTGGCCTACTTGCGGGGCATACGCGCTGATAACATTGAGAACTAAGTCCCCAACTACCATCTGGACCAGTATAATCCGGTCCCCATGTCTCTTGACGTCCACCACTCCATTCTTGAGGCCCATTTTGATCAAGATGCCTACTCCATCTTTGTTGGCGGGCGTCCTCGTGTACCACAGCTTGAAGTCGGTATCCTCCACCTCCTTCGCCTTTTGTCGCCTCCATTTGGTTTCTTGGACTCAAAGGATATCAACACCTCTCCTCACAGCTATATCAACTCAACCACTCTTATGGAGATGAAACCCAAAAGATTTTCGTTGCGCGTAACCCTCTCAGCAACGCGCCACATCGGAACCCTGGTGTGGTGTCAAATGGGCAATGGGCGGTCCGTCACCACCCCGGTGGCGCGCCATATCTTGATCTGGATACGATGGCAAGTGAGCAAGGATCGGGTTGCCGCATCCTTAATGGTGTGCTACACCGACGCCGGGTGTACTGGAAAATGAGCAAGGGTCTCCATAAGAACAGTTGCAAATATATCACGAACATATAAACTTAATTATGAACATGGAAATAAGTAATAACATTTCATTATTGCCTCTAGGGCATATTTCCAACTTGAGTCACTTGAAGGACTTGCACGAGAGGATTTCTTTGATCATTTCTGGAGAATTTCTGGAAGCTGATTTTCTTTGTGAACTTGTTGAATTTCCTCACAAGATGAGTGACGTCTTCGTGGATTTGGGATCATCAGAATCACACGAGGGATCTTCTTGAGATGAAGAATCAACTTTAGCCTTTAAAGCTTTGGATTTTAAATCATGACTCTTGTGATAGCTTGGTCCATACAAATCTCTCTTTTCTTCTTGCTGCAGCTCGCGTGTGTTGAGTCTCCCGAGAACATCTTTTGGGTCAAGTTCCTTGTAATCAGGACACTCTTGAATCATTAGAGCCAGTGTATCAAAGGTGCTATCTAGCAATCTGAGCAGTTTCTTCACCACTTCATGGTCTGTGACGTTAGTGGCGCCTAGAGCTTGAAGTTCATTGGATATATCGCTATCTAGCAATCTGAGCAGTTTCTTCACCACTTCATGGTCTGTGACGTTAGTGGCGCCTAGAGCTTGAAGTTCATTGGATATATCCAAGAGATGATCATAAGTATCCTGAACACATAAATTTTCCCGCCTCTTCAAGTGCTTGAAGCGGCCTTGAAGAACATCAATCTTGGTATCTCTTTGAGTGGAGACATCTTCATTGACTTTTTGTAGCTGATCCATATCTACTTCGTAGTCCTCATAGAGCTAATGTGACCATATTGCCCTTTCTTGGGGCAATCACATATGAGGTCTCTGGCTTGAGCATCGTTATGTTGTTAGGATCAAGTTATGTTGTTAGGATCAAGTATCACATAACCTTCAATAACTCTCCAGAGTTCTTCATCGACAACATTACACGCAGACACATTTTATTCTTTCAATAAGGGTAGTCCGTGCCATTGAAGGTTGGCGCTTGGCGGAAGCCTTGAAATTCCATGTAGTTGACATAACTGAAACTCTAGGTGGTTAAACCAAATCAGACATAATAAGGGAGCACCTTGCTCTGATGGGGAGTGGGAGATCTTTCTGGAATTATTCGAGAGAAGCTAATTCTTCGAAGAACAACAATCTGAACATAACAGGAATATAAGAGACTAAAGAAAAACTAAACAACGCATTCGATCAAAGTCTTCAGAACAAAGGAGAGCATGCAAGCGACGAAATAAATCAAGTAAACTATCCTAACACATTACGTATACATTTCATCACAAAGACACTGAAAGTAGAACAAAGCATAAGTAAATGCAACTGAACAAATAAGTTCAGTGGAAGTCTTCAAAGAGGAAAGGGATCAAATTCTTCAGAACAATTATTCAAAGTAAACAAAAGTGAAGAATATGAAACCAGGGCTCGGTAAAGACAATTGATTTGTGGCACCAATTCAAGTTGCTATGACAACTCTACGTCTGGTTGGAGGGGCTGAGATTTAGCTCAGAAGACCAACTCTTCCCATTCTCCTTGAGCTAAGATCACTCAAATGACGCTCAATCACTCGTGGTAGATCTCCAAACCTTCACATACTTCTTCAGCAATCCACAATGACCTTTGGATGCTTAATTGACGCCTAATCGTTTGGAAGATCACAATCTTCAAGTGTAACAAGTCCTCGATTTACCCGAACAATTTCTTCAGTGATGCTTAATCACTTTGGCTATTAGGTATTGTGTTTTTTCTCACTAGGATTCACTCAAATTCATCGGGAGGATGAGTTGATGAGACAACACTTGTCTAAATTTCACACGGAGCAACCAACCAACAGATGATGGAGAGGGGTGGCTATTTATAGCCGGAGTCGCAACCCAAGACCCGATATGACCGTTGGACGGGACGGGCCCGCCAACGAGCTGTTGCCACCAAGGCAATGGTTGGAAATTTGGACTCTCAAATTCCTCATGATAGGAGAACCAAACTGCTAGTTTCCTAACTCTTCAGCGAGGACTTTGACTAAAGCGCCCTGAAGAATATCATCTTGGACACCAAAGAAAAAAGACATTGCGCTCGAAGAGATTTCCAAAGTCTTCACTTGAAGAAATAGATTTGGATTGAGGACACTTTGGAAATATTGTGTTCGTAT
>NC_041387.1:340751678-340764445 GCF_002162155.2 Triticum dicoccoides | reverse complement strand
TGTGACTTAGTGAAAAGTAAAAAGAACTATAAAAAGACTTAAGTCTTCACGATCATCCAGTTCTTCGGCTAATTCTTCAAATGGGTGCACCGAATTCGTCAATGTTTCCTTCACATTTGTAGGCATCACATTCATTGGTTAAACCAAATCTTCAGAGACTTCCACCTGTGTATGCTCACAAACACATTAGTCTCTTAACCACTTTTGTCATCAATACTCCAAACCACAAAGGGGCACTAGATGCACTTACATTTGCCAAGAAGAATCAAGTAACAACCACCTTTTATTCATCCAAAGGCCTGCAGATACTCAGAAAAGTAACCCGCAACAGGTTTTCATCATTCATTGTGCTAGTACTAACTTCAGCGAGCAACTGCTAGGAGCCTAATATAAACTATGCACTATTTGTTCTGATGCAATCATGCAAATGATAATATCATACTTCATGATTGTATTCTTCATCATGTACCTTTGTTTCTATGCAGGCTATAAGAACTGGTTGGATCCATCCGAATATCAATCTAGACAATCCGGAGAAATATGTGGTAATTTTTTGTTGATACACAAGTCTTTTTTTATCTTGCATGAGTCTTATAGCACTTCACATTAGATTGAGCCAATGCTCGTAGCCATTATGATTTTTTTTCTACCGTGCTATTGTTTACTGAAGAAGTTTTAAATGAAAAACAAACCTAGTGAATCTAATGAGTAGTGGTTCTTTTAACATGATGCCATAATTTTGCTCCTAGTGTGTTCCAACTCCTCGGAGAACTCTTTATTGCAACCTTGAACAACGGCCCTGAGTTCAGATTTTAACCTCCTAAGTTCCTCCGAGTAAGCTGCCATAAGTCTTCATATGAATCCAAATCCTGGGTCAGGTGGATTTGACATCCTCTGGGTAAGCTGCCATGTCAGTTAAGTGAGTCGTCCCAGCATTGCCAGATTCATTGCTGACACGTCATCAGCGCCACCTATTAACAAGGTGAAAGCACTGGAGTTCGTCATCTCTCGCTCAAGCTACTGCATGCTTCTGTGGATCTCACTTCTCCCTCCTGTTTGCGGCAATCCTGAAGCCTTGCTCTTGTGTCAGGGCTCTCCACTTGTGCGTGCGGAACCTCTACTCTCTCACGCTACCCGGGGTTGCATGCAGAGCCCTACCCCCGTTCCACTGCTGTGCTGAAGCTCTCTCTCTTCACTCCGCCGTGATGATGCCCTCTCGACTAGGGTTATACAGAAAAGGGAAAAGGTAATTTGATTTGAGAGTAAAGAGAGAGCCAGGGCCGGCCCTAGCATCTTAGAGGCCCTTGTGCGAGTTTCATATAATGGGCCCTTATAATATACTCAAATTCTCTTCCAGTGAAAGGGCTTAGCACCGTTTTCAAATTCAACTAATTGATTTACAAGTTAGATCCTTTACTTTTCTCACAACCAGATGATAATTGCTTTTTTGGAACATTATGACAAAAAAAAAAAGAGAGAGAGCACCTGAATTCCAGAATCTCGGTTTTGGAGTAAATTAGAAGAAATTCTATGCTCCATCCATCCAATAATCAAAATTCATGCAAGGGCACAACCTGCAGAATTTACATGACTGCAATTTGAACAAAAATAGAGCAATTAAGTAGGTTGAACATAAGCAATGGCTTATCATGAATTTTGGTTATTATGTCAACTCATCATAACAGAAATAAATAGACAAAGATCAAAGAATTGAGATCTAAAAATTACCTGGAGGAGTAATGGCTTGATTGCTTTGCTTGAACAGTGCCTGGACTTCACGTCTGCATCGCCTGCCCTCGGACAATGACCACGACTCTGTCGATGGACGGCCATGGTGTAGGTTGCTGCTCTCGCTTTCTTCCCAGAGGCCCAGGACCAGGATGTGTCGCCGGCTGGCCAACGTCCGTCGGGGTCCTTTGGGGAAGTTTATAAGATGCGAGGAACCAAAGAAATTCATTGATTAGCTTTGGGAATTGGGGCCTGGCCTCTTGATGTAGGGTAGAACCCTAGATGCCCGATCTTTCACTATTGCAGGGGATCCTACGAAGAACACGAGGGAAAACACGGGGGGAAACACGAGGGAAAACACTCGAACCAACAAGATTCGGTTACACGTGCTAGATCCTCGAAACACAAAGAGATACATGATCCAAATCCAACAAAGGATGATACAAGTGGCGGTAGTTCTTCTCCGTGAGGAGGTCTTGTGGGGTCTTGAATCCGCTTGGCGGATCTTCTCCGAAGAGGCTGTGGACTCCAATGGAGAAGTAACCAAGTGGATGAGCAAAGCTCTATCTCTCCAATGAGCTTATCCTTTGCTAACCCTAGAAAGAGGGAGGAGGAGTATTTATAGTCTAAGTGGACGAAGGGGTACATGGGCTTCGGCCCAACACGCAGTCAACACATAGGCGTCGGATGTCCGACGGTCACCGGTCGTCTGATGGCTCGCGAGGGTCTGGATGTCCGGTACTTGTCGGAAGTCCGACATTTCGGCTCTTGTTAGGTTGCGTCGGTCGTCCGGTCGGGGTCGGACGTTCGAGACGTCGGTCGTCCGGAGGCTTCTATACTTCCGATGTTTTGGCTCGGTGATGGTGGTGTCGGCCGTCCGATGGTTCTTGGCCGTCCGGGCACTGGGAGGTGTCGGTCCTCCGGTCGCTGGAGCGTGCGCAGGCTGGGACTTGGCTGGCCGGTTGGAGCCTCCAGGCATTGGATGTCTGCTAGGCGTCGGTCGTTCGGTGGCTGGGAGTTTCGGGCAGTCCTTCTTCTTGGTCCTTGTACTTGGTGTCCTCGCTGTCTTGTCTGTTGGGTGCAGCTGTTCCGTGGCTTTCCTCCAAACACCTGATCACACATAGGGTCTCCGCTTGAGGTAGTAGCCATGTCTCATATGTAGAAAGTGGTAGTTCGGAGAGGAGCGAGTTCACCTGAGAGGAGCGAGTTCACCTTATCTTCAATAGCCTTTGCTCGAGCTCTTGTCATTGGTCCAAGTGGTGTCGTGGGAGTTGGTAGGTCCATGGGGATGACCTTGGGATGCTCCGCATCATCTCCCCCCCCCCCTTGGAAAAGATCCGACCTTGGATCGAAAGCCTCATCACCATGGTAGGGAGAGAGATCCTTGATGTTGAAGACGTCGCTCACGTTGTACTTGTCGCGTGAGAGATGGATCTTGTATGCATTGTTGTAGCGTGCTAGCACCTTGAAGGGTCCGTCGGCTCGAGATAGAAGCTTGGATTTGCGTTTGTTCGGGAAGCGGTCCTTGCGAAGGTGTAGCCACACGAGATCTCCAACGTCGAATATCATGGGTTGCTTGTTGATGTTGAGCTTGGTTGCGAGTCGTTGTACTTGGCGCTCGATGGTGTGCCTTATATCTTCATGCATCTTCTTGAGGTAGCTCACTCGTGCATTCGCGTCCATGTTGATGCGCTCTTGTAGTGGTAGAGGAAGAATGTTCAATGGGGACAACGGGTTGAAACCGTAGACGACCTCGAAGGGGGACTTGCCGGTAGTCGAATGTCTTGCGCGGTTGTAGGCGTACTCGACGATTGGTAGACACTCCTCCCACTCCTTGATGTTCCTCTTGATCAACACGCATAGTAGAGTGGAGAGCGTTCGGTTCGTCACCTCCGTTTGGCCGTCGGTTTGAGGACGGTACGCCGAAGAGAACAAAAGCCTGATTCCGAGCTTGGCGCATAAGGTCTTCTAAAAGTAGCTCAAGAACTTGACGTCGCGGTCCGAGACAGTATTCTTTGGCACTCCATGGAGTCGCAAGATTTCCCTACAAAAAAGATTTGCAACATGTGAAGCATCGTCTATCTTGTTGCATGGGATGAAATGAGCCATCTTAGAGAATCGGTCCAAAACAACAAACACAGAATCTTTGCCATTTCTAGTTCTAGGCAAACCAAGCACAAAATCCATGCTAATATCTTCCCATGGGTGATATAGAATTGGAAGGGGCATATAAAGACCATGGGATTGAGCTTTTGACTTAGCTTTGCGACATGTCGAGCATCGGTTGGTGAAGCGTGAGACGTCGCGGAACATCTTGGTTCAAAAATAGTTCTTGGAGAGCGTGGCGAATGTCTTGTCGTGTCCAAAGTGTCCCATTAGTCCTCCTCCATGAGCCTCTTGCAGAAGTAACAAACAAAGAGAAGACTCGGGGATACATAGTTTGTTAGCTCTCATAAGATAATCATCCTTGAGGTAATAGCGTTCCCAAGATGTATGCTTCAAACATTTGGCATATGGAATAGCAAAAGTAGGATCATGTGCATACAAGTCTTTTATGTGCTCAAAGCGAGTGACATTCAATTCTAGTTTAGTAACAAGCATGCATTTGCAGGAAAGCACATCCGCTACAACATTCTCTTTGCCCTTAAGGTACTTAATGACATAAGGAAAAGACTCTATGAATTCGCTCGACTTAGCATGATGCTTGTTCAACTTAGTTTGACCCTTAAGATATTTGAGAGTTTCATGGTCCGTATGGATGATGAATTCATGGGGGCGAAGATAATGTTCCCACTCGAGCAAAACTCGCACTAGAGCATAAAGCTCTTTGTCATAGATGGGGTAATTGAGTTGCGCTCCGGAAAGTTTCTCACTAAAGTAAGCTATGGGGCGCTTCTCTTGCATTAACACACCTCCTATGCCGTACCCACTAGCATCGCAATGTATTTCAAACGGTTTATCAAAGTTGGGTAATGCAAGCAAAGGGGCATGCGTAAGCAAAATTTTGAGCTCATTAAATGCGGTATCTTGGGATGGTCCCCAAACAAAAGGTGCATTCTTCTTACTCAAAGCATGTAAAGGAGAAGCAATGGTGCTAAAATCCTTAACGAATCTACGATAGAAACCGGCTAGGCCAAGAAAACTTCGCACTTGTTGCAAGTTGGTTGGTTGTGGCCAAGTTTTAATAGCATTGATCTTAGATTCATCTACATGCACACCCTTAGAAGATACTACAAAACCCAAGAAGACAAGCTTATCAACACCGAAAAGGCATTTGCCCATATTAGCATAAAGTCGCTCTTTCCTAAGGGTTTGTAAAACGGTTCTAAGATGGGTGACATGATCTTTGAGGGATTTGCTAAACACAAGAATATCATCGAAATAGACGACAACAAACACACCAATCTATGGCCTAAAGAACAAAATGCATGACTCTCACGAAAGTATTGGGTGCTTCGGATAAACCCATTGGCATAACAAGCCATTCATATAGGCCAAATTTGGTCTTAAATGCGGTTTTCCATTCATCACCTTCTTGTATGCGTATTTGGTAGTAGCCACTTTTAAGAGAAAATGGTGGCTTCGCTAAGCTCATCTAGCATATCATCTAAGCGTGGAATAGGGTAACGATATCTAACGGTGATAGCATTGATGGGACGACAATCGGAACACATTAGGTGCCATCTTTCTTAGGAACAAGGATTACCGGTATGGCACATACGCTCAAGCTCTCTCGTACATGGCCATTGTCGATGAGTTGTTGTACTTGCCGTTGGATCTCCTTGGTTTCCTCGGGGTTGACGCAGTAGGGTGCCTTGTTAGGAAAGGGGGCTTCTGGTATGAGGTCGATGCGGTGTTTGATGCCTCGTAGAGGTGGTAGTCTCGGAGGTAGCTCATCGGGGAAACGTCTTGGAATTCCTGCAAAAGAGAAGACAGCACTAAAGGTAGATTGTGTGAGGTGTTAGTTGTAGGTGCCTCGTCCTTGCACAAAAGGACATAGTGCATAACACTTGATGGGTTCTCACACACTTCTCTCATCTCACTTTTGGTGTCAAAAAGGACTAGATTCTTCTTGTCGCTCATCGTGGAGGCACTCGATTTTGGCTTGTGGCGCTCACTCTTTTTTTGGTGGGTCGCTCCCTCACTATTCTCTCCACGATGGGTGGCTTGCTTGTCGGCGATCACTTGACTTGGAGACATAGGTTGTAGCACGTACTCCTTTCCTTTCATCTTGAAGCTATAGTGATTGGTCCGCCCGTTGTGGATGACGCCTCGATCAAGTTGCCATGGTCGTCCAAGAAGGAGGTGGCAAACGGACATCGGAATGACATCACACTCCAACGTGTCTTCGTATGCTCCGGTCTTGAAGGAAACTTGTACCATATGCTCGACTTGGATAGTGCCGGAGTCGCTTAGCCATTGGACCTTGTAGGGGTGTGGGTGCTTCATCTTGACCAATCGGAGCTTGGAACATAGCTCTTCACTCGCCAAGTGATGGCAACTCCCTCCATCGATGATGACCTTCATGGACCTTCCATTGATGCCGGCCTTGGTGTGGAAGATATGGCATCTTTGGTCTTCGTCTTGTTGATGTTGAAGAGACAACCTTGGAGACAACAAGAGCGGGGCTCGAATCTTCGTTACAAAAGACTTGATCATCTTCATCTTCGTTCACTTGTCGGTGCATGGCCACTTGCTCAAGGGCCTCCATTTCCTCTTCACTCATAGAGTCATAGGTTCCATCGTCGTTGAGGACCATGGTGCGCTTGTTGGTGCACTCGAAGGACTTGTGGCCTCGGCCGCCGCATGTGAAGCATTTGATGGAACTTGTCTTGATGGTCTCATCCGGTGGAGTTGTAGATGATGAAGCTCTCGGCTTGAAGTTGTTTGTAGTAGGGGGACGACTTGAAGTTGTCGAAGTCTTCTTGTGACTTGTCGCCGTTGCTTGGTGAAGCTTTTGTCGAGGTAGGAGTCGTTGTCGTCGTTGAAGCATGGTTGTAGGAGGAGTTGTAGTTCTTTGGAAGAGTACTTGGCGTACTTGAAGTCATCTTGCACTTGCCGTTTCGCTTTGGTAGCTTGATGCACTTGCTCTATGAGGTTGGAAGTCGGCAATCTTCTTGATAGGATGATTGAGTCCATTCAAGAAACGTGCCATTGTTTGCTCATCATCTTCCGTGACATTGGCTCTTATCATGGCAATCGCCATTTCTTTGTAGTATTCTTCAACGCTCTTTGTTCCTTGCTTGAGGAGTTGGAGTTTCTTGAAGAGGTCACGGTTGTAGTATGTTGGCACAAAGCGTGCTCGCATGACATCCTTCATTTGATCCCATGTGGTGATTGGTGGTTCACCTCTTGCTTCTCGCCGCTCGATGACTTGTTCCCACCATATGAGTACATAGGCTTGGAACTCAAGGGATGCCATGGCGATCTTCTTCTCTTCCTCATAGTTGTGCAAACGAAAGATCTTGTCGACCTTCAATGCCCATGATAGGTACTCTTCGGGATCATTGCTTCCGGTGAACTTGGGCATGGTGAACTTGAGTTTGCCGTAGCGTTGCTCTTCATTGTGTTGTGGTTGATGGTGATGATGACGCCCTTGACGTGGAGGGTTGTCAACCTCGTGTTCTCTTGGCATGGAGGATTGTCAACCTCATGTTGCTCTTGGCGAACTTGGGGTTCTTGTCGAGCTTGTTGCTCATGTCTAGCTTGAAGGGGAGCTTGAGGAGCTTGACGTTGTGATCGTGCTTGATAGTTCCTCTCTTGAACTTCTTCGCGAAGTGTTTCTTGTTGCTCGTGCGTTTGACCATTGCGGTCGGCGATGGTGCGACTTGTGTCGTGAAGGGCACGTTGCACCTCAAGTGCTTGGGCTTCATGCCGTTGTTGTTGTTGACGGGCAGCCTCGGCGTCTTGCTCGTCTTGGTGTTGGCGTGCGCGCTCTTCCTCTTGTTGGCGTAGACGTTGCCTTTCTTGTGCTTGCGCGGAAGTAGCTTGATTTTGACGATGTCGGTGTTGTTGTGCTAGAAGTTGCTCTTGAGGATCGGTGCCATGTAGAGGATTGCAGTTTGCTTCATGGTCTTGGCGCGCGGCTCGACGTAGAGTGTTCGATGTCGGTATACTTGAGCCGGAGATAGTGTCGTCAGAGTGTCGACTCGAGCGGCTCCGTCTTGAGTAGGACGAAGTGGTAGAAGAGCGGTTGACCAACAAGGCAAGAATCTCGTCCATTCTTGCATCGTTCTCTTGTTTGTGTTCGTCGAGCTTGTTGTCGAAGTAGTCTCTTGTACGTTGCTCGGAGAGTCGCAAGTCGGTGGCGAGATTGTTGATGCGGTCGCTCATTGCTTGTTGTTCTTGATGTAAAGCTCGTTGTGCACCGAAGAGGTGGCTCCTGGTGACGTATGAGGTCATGTCGTCGTCTTGCTCGATGAAGAGTGGGTTGGTAGAAGAACTTGGCCTATCCATCATTCCAAGTAAATATGTGAGTGGGAGAAAGAGAAGAACTTATACCAAATGTACCTTGACCGATGTTGAAGATGGATCAATGATCACTCAATTGTGCAACAAGGAAATAGCACAATTGGTACCAATTCTTGTCGGTTCTCACACCTACACAAGTAAAAGCCTTTGGGTGGAGCTTGGTGAGGATGGTGGCACAAAATTTGATGCAATTGTTAGTAAGACTCAAAGATGTTGAAAGAGATTCGCAAATTGCAAATGCAACAAGTAGACCAATAGCAATATGTGGCATACTGAAACACACACACAAATAGATAAATGGGGTCGTGCAACCAAAAATGAGCTCAAAATGTGGGATCCACGAAAAATGCTCTTATTGCACAACACTAGAGAGACGCTAGCACGTTGCACAATAGGCGGATACGAAACTTGTGCACAACCTACTAAGCAAAAATGCAACGACTTCTATCCCAAGTATGCTATATGTATGGTATTCCTATGATGTGATCCAAGATGATCGAGTATGACAATCTTAATGTTGTATGATGCTACGGTTCTTGCTTAAAAGCTCTTTGCTTATCTTCCTCTTTTTGCTTAAAAGCTTGTTTGACTCTTTCTCTTTTGAGCTCTTTTGATGACCACTTATGCAAAACTTCACGAACCAAGCTAGCATTTGTGTATATGCTATGACAACCTTGTGACACAAGAGATGATACCAAGATATTAACACCACGATGATGATATATGCTATGATCACTAATGTGCACAAGTAACGTTGCCGGCAATACTTGAATGTCTAGTCTCGATAGGAGAGGTACGCAAAAATGGGCTATGGGGTTATCAAAGCAATGGCAAGGAGTACACAAAGTGTCGTTGAGGTTACCGTCGAGGTTAGTCATTTGTAAGCAAGGACGGATGACGGTGAGGTGGTCAAAATTGTTGAGCGGTCGATGTCGATGATGAAGATGAGCGGCGGCGATGTCGAAGTCGAACCGTCCTAAGTAGCCGAAACGCGTTAGGAAACGGAAACCGCAACTCAAATTCTCAAAGACCCAAATGTGTCAAAATTGTGTCGGAGTGCGGAGCGTGTAAGCGATGGTCGTTGCGGAAAGCAGTGGTGGTATGAAAGTGTGTAAGCGGAAAGGAGGTATTGAAGTGCGTATGTGGAAGTGGCGGTGGAACGGTGGTGGTGGCCGAACTGAAAAAAATCAGTTTTGTCAGGGATCGTCGAACGTCCGAGGTTGGTCGGACGACCGGTACTCGTCGGACCTGTGGTGCCTGGGCGATTTCGGGCATGGGATGAACTCAAGGGTTCGTGACGGGGAGGCAAAATTCGGGCAAAATTGGGCGATTTCGTGTATGAAAAGGTGGAGATGGTGGGGAAAAGCTAGATCCACTCGAGGCAAAGCAAATCCACGAATCGAATCAAATAAAACTTCATCACACCAACAAATCACAAAAAAAATTGGGGCTATTTTTGGTGGGGATTTTCGAAATTGGGGAAGAACACTACAAAATTAGGCTAGAAAACAAGGGTAGGGGCTCCAAAATCGTGATCAACCAAGGCTCATGATACCAAGATGATGTAGGGCAGAACCCTAGATGCCTGATCTTTCATGATTGGAGGGGATCCTACGAAGAACACGAGGGAAAGCACGAGGGGAAACACGAGAGAAAACACTCAAATCAACAAGATTCGATTACACATGTGCTAGATCCTCGAAACACAAAGAGATACACGACCCAAATCCAACAAAGGACGATACAAGTGGCGGTAGTTCTTCTCCGTGAGGAGGTCTTGAGGGGTCTTCCCGTGATGGGGTCTTGAATCTGCTTGGGGGATCTTCTCCGAAGAGGCCGTGGACTCCAATGGAGAAGTAACCAAGTGGATGAGCAAAGCTCTATCTCTCAAATGAGCTTAATCCTTTGCTAATCCTAGAAAGAGGGAGGAGAAGGAGTATTTATAGTCTAAGTGGACGAAGGGGAACATGGGCTTTGGCCCAACACGCAGTCAACACACAGGCATCGGATGTCCGATGGTCACCGGTCGTCCGATGGCTCGCGAGGGTCCAGACGTCTGGTACTTGTCGGAAGTCCGACGTTTCGGCTCTGGTCAGGTTGCGTCGGTCGTCCGGTTGGGGTCGGACGTCCGAGACGTCGGTCGTCCGGTGGTGCTCGGCCGTCTGGGCGCTGGGAGGTGTCGGACGTCCGATCGGCATCGATCGTCTGGTCGCTGGAGCGTGCGCAGGCTGGGACTTGGCTGGCCGGTTGGAGCCTCCAGGCGCCGGATGTCCGAGGGGCGTCGGTCGTCCGGTGGCTGGGAGTTTCGGGCAGTCCTTCTTGCTCATTGTACTTGGTGTCCTCTCCGTCTTGTCCGTTGGGTGCAGCTGTTCCGTGGCTTTCCTCCAAACACTTGTTCACACATAGGGTCTCCGCTTGAGGTAGTAGCCATGTCTCATATGTAGAAAGTGGTAGTTAGGAGAGGAGCGAGTTCACCTTATCTTCGGTAGCCTTTGCTCGAGCATGTGTCATTGGTCCAAGTGGTGTCGTGGAAGACGTAGGTAGGTCCATGGGGATGACCTTGGGATGCTCCGCATCACCTCTTAAGAACTTGGGGCAATTAA
Organism: Triticum dicoccoides; assembly: GCF_002162155.2. Taxonomy (NCBI): domain Eukaryota; kingdom Viridiplantae; phylum Streptophyta; class Magnoliopsida; order Poales; family Poaceae; genus Triticum; species Triticum dicoccoides. The sequence continues at coordinate 340,753,643 of NC_041387.1, read as the reverse complement.
TTGGGAAAGAAGACGAAGAACGGACACGAACGAGGGCGTGATTCAAGGAGCCAGCGAAGGAATTGCTGTTCGTGCGTGAATTGTTTCCTTCGTAATGGGCCAGGCCTGCTTATCTTGTGTACTAGTCTATTTTTCTAGAGATGTATGGGCCCCTGCTGAGACTGGGCCCCAGGCCGTCGCACTCCTCGCCATGGCCCAGGGCCGGCCCTGGAGAGAGCACGAGGAGAACGAGCATTTCTAATCTGCAATGCTGACGTGGTGATGACATTGGAGTGCTGGTGTGGCGGTGATGACGTTGTAGTATGGCAGTGGCTCACCTGAAACTGACGTGGCAGCTTACTTAGCCTGTAGCTGGAGTCAAACCCCACCTAACCCAGGATTTGATGGGCATGAAGACTTTGAGGGCCCAAGTTAAAACAATTAGGGGTTGGAAGTTGAAATTTGAAATCTAAACTTGGACAAGAGTTCATTGTTGAAAGATGGATACCACTCACACTGCGTGTAGCGTTCAGAAAAAGTCGAGGCTAAGAAAGATTTTGGGGCTTTCGACCCAGGTTTAAACACTGGAAGGAGAGCGGCCGAGGAAAAAGGATTCTGGTGTCAAGTCTAGTTCAAGAGTGAGTCCTAGAGAATAAGGCGAACAAATGGGCCACTAAGTCAGGCCACACAACTACCACTATTACCGTTCTGGTCCCTTTTTCCTGGTTGAATGGGTTTCACCAGGGAGGCTAAGACATTGCACAATATTTTGCTCTGCTAGACCCGGCTCTAGTAATTTTCTCAGATTCACCTCACAGTGGTCATGCTCTAACTCCGCCCCTGGCCTACAAATTCATCAACATAGCAAATGTAGAAGTTATTTTGAACACGGAGTTTCATCTTTTTAACGTTTATGATCGTTTTGCCATGTTTTCATTGAATATGCTTAAATTTTAATCTTGTAGGATGTCAGCTTGCTGGTGGGATCACAAAAGGAGAGATGTGATGTGAAAGTCGCATTGTCGAATTCATTCGGATTCGGTGGGCACAATTCATCAATTTTATTTGCGCCCTTTTGAGCTCTGTTGGTGTGCTAGCTTATGACACAATTGTGTCGAGGAACTAGAATTTTGACAAAGCTCAGCAAGACAGCTACATTTCACGAGCCACAAATTTGTAATGGGAATTTAACTCAGTAGAATATATTGCTACATAGGTGAGCAAAGAAAGCAATTAAGTTTCTTTTGTATTGCAAAAGCATATATATCCCATGCAAGGGTGTCCATTCAGAAGTTAATCAAGACGTTGCACATGCACTTTGGTACATCCTATTTTTGTACCAGATGCTATTTGATTCGTCGTATGGGAACTTCAATGGGGCCGGTATGTTTCCCTCTCGCTGTTTTACCAGGCAGAGACAATGCTTGCTGACGCAAAACTGACTTGTGGTAAATTGTTTTTTGTCCAAAGGGCTGCAAATTGCTGCTGTATCTTGATGTGTTAATTACTGTAATAAGCAGCCATAGTAGCTGTTTTAATTTTTAATTCGGCGTCAATTTTTATGAAGAAAACAAAAATGCATGGCCTCTATGGGTGCTCGGTGATAGTGGGGCAACGGTGCTCCCGTGATACGGTTAGGGCTAAGAAGCTGATGTACTTGTGTGCATATTTTGAACTGCTTGAGGACTTTTCTGCAAAAAATGTCCATCTCACGGGAGCCCCCGGATCTAAGGTCCAACGCGCGAGCTCGTACCGGAGGACCTGATATTTTCCCGGGGTATCTTGCATCTGGATGATGAGCATTGTTCGATGAGTTTCTGATTAGGTGGGTTCTCTGCTCACTGAATCTGTACCAAATGTTAGAGCAACTCTAGCAGATCCCGCAAAAGTCGCAAACCCGCAAAATTTTGGCGAGTAATACGGGCTCGGCCCAATTTTATGCCCAGAATAGAGCCCGTATATTTGCCCGCCCGCAATTTTTTTTAC
>NC_041387.1:340748619-340751490 GCF_002162155.2 Triticum dicoccoides | reverse complement strand
CGGGTTCGCAGTGCATTCGCGGGTCGAAACCCTACCTCCCGCGGGCGCGCCTCTTCGCAATTCCCAACTCCCCTTCTCACATTTCTAGCCGCTGGTGAGCCCCTTCCGCCTCCAGTCGTGATGTAGGGTAGAACCCTAGAGGCCGATCTTTCATGTTTGGAGCGGATTCCTACGAGAAACACGAAGAACACGAGGAGGGGAACGAGAGAAAAACACGAGAAACCACTCAACCAACAAGAACAAAGTCACACATGTGCTAGATGTGACGCCCCCACTTAATCGTACACTAATCATATACGCAAACGTGTACGATCAAGATCAGGGACTCACGGGAAGATATCACAACACAACTCTACAAAAAAAATAAGTCATACAACAATCATAATACAAGCCAGGGGCCTCGAGGGCTCGAATACAAGTGCTCGATCATAGACGAGTCAGCGGAAGCAACAATATCTGAGTACAGACATAAGTTAAACAAGTTTGCCTTAAGAAGGCTAGCACAAACTGGGATACAGATCGAAAGAGGCGCATGCCTCCTGCCTGAGATCCTCCTAAACTACTCATGGTCGTCGTCAGCAGCCTGCACGTAGCAGTAGGCACCTCCAGTGTAGTAGGAATCATCGTCGACGGTGGCGTCTGGCTCCAGGGCTCCAGCATCTGGTTGCGACAACCAGGTAGAAGGGAAAGGGGAAAAGAGGGAGAAAAGCAACCGTGAGTACTCATCCAAAGTACTCGCAAGCAAGGAGCTACACTACATATGCATGGGTATATGTGTAAAGGGCCATATCGGTAGACTGAACTGCAGAATGCCAGAATAAAAGGGGGATAGCTAATCCTGTCGAAGACTACGCTTCTGGCAGCCTCCGTCTTGCAGCATGTAGAAGAGAGTAGATTGAAGTCCTCCAAGTAGCATCTCCAAGTAGCATCTCCAAGTAGCATCTCCAGTCGCATCTCCAGTCGCATCGCATAGCATAAACCTACCCGGCGATCCTCCCCTCGTCGCCCTGTGGAAAAGCGATCACCGGGTTGTCTGTGGAACTTGGAAGGGTGTGTTTTATTAAGTATCCGATTCTAGTTGTCATAAGGTCAAGGTACAACTCCAAGTCGTCCTGTTACCGAAGATCACGGCTATTCGAATAGATTAACTTCCCTGCAGGGGTGCACCAACTTACCCAACACGCTCGATCCCATTTGGCCGGACACACTTTCCTGGGTCATGCCCGGCCTCGGAAGATCAACACGTCGCAGCCCCACCTAGACACAACAGAGAGGTCAGCACGCCGGTCTAAACCTAAGCGCACACGGGTCTGGGCCCATCGCCCTTAGCACACCTGCACGTTGCATGGGCGGCCGAAAGCAGAACTAGCCCCCTTAATACAAGAGCAGGCTTACGTTCCAATCCGGCGCGCGCCGCTCAGTCGCTGACGTCACGAAGTGCTTCGGCTGATACCACGACGTCGGGATACCCATAACTACTCCCGCGTAGATGGTTAGTGCGTATAGGCTCGTAGCCAACTCAGATCAAATACCAAGATCTCGTTAAGCGTGTTAAATACGCCGAACAGGGCCAGGCCCACCTCTCTCCTAGGCGGTCTCAACCTGCCCTGTCGTTCCGCCACAAAGATCCACTCGTGGGTGCTCCACCAGCCGACCCGTCTTTGGTCACCACATGTATCATATATACCCGTGATCACCTCCCGAGTGATCACGGCCCGATAGTATAGCACAGCAGACGGACAAGAATGTAGGGCCACAGATGAAAATACTAGCATCCTATACTAAGCATATAGGATTGCAGGTAAAGGTAACAACAGTAGTAACAAGGACAGGCTATGCATCAGGATAGGTATAACAGAAAGCAGTAACATGCTACACTACTCTAATGCAAGCAGTATAGAGTAGAATAGGCGATATCTGGTGATCAAGGGGGGGGGGCCCTTGCCTGGTTGCTCTGGCAAGAGAGAGGGGTCGTCAACTCCGTAGTCGAACTGGGCAGCAGCAGTATCGGTCTCGTAGTCTACCGGAGAGAAGAGGGGGAAGAAACAATGAATACCATGTAAACAGATGCATATCGATGCATGACAAGACAAGTAACGATGCTAGGCGTGCCCTAACGTGGTATGAGGTGGTACCGGTTAAGGGGGGAAACATCCGGGAAAGTATTCCCGGTGTTCCATGTTTTTTTGACACATGAACCGGAGGGGGAAAGTTGCGGGTTTGATATGTTGGGGGTGTGTGGTGGACGAACGGGCTGCGTATCCGGGTTCGTCTCGTCGTTTTGAGCAACTTTCATGTTGAAAATATTTTAATCCGGGTTACGGATTAAAAGATATGATTTTCTAAAGATTTTATTAATTTCTGGAATTCAATTAATTATTTAATCCAACATTATCCAGAATAGTAAATGATGACGTCAGCATGACATCAGAGTGATGTCAGCAGTCAACGTTGACCATTGACCTGGTCAACCTGACGTGTGGGTCCAGTGGGACCCACCTGTCATTCTCTGATTAGGTTAATTACAGATTAGTTAATTTAATTAGTGATTAGGTTAATCTAATCAGGATTAATTAACTTAATTAATTAATTAATTAATTAATATTTTAATTATTTTAGTTATTATTTATTTATTTATTTAATAATATTTTTTTCTAAAACGTTCCAGGGTGGGCCCCCACTGTCATTGGCCCACAGGGGGCCTTAATGGGTGTGGGCGCATGGGCGCACGGGTGCAAGGGGCTACGGGGCGCCCGTTAGCGGACGAGCCCCTGACCCAGCGCAGCAGGGTGCCGGCCAGGGAAGACGCCGGCCGCAGCGGCCGGAGCCGGGGCGTCGACGGAGAGGGGCGGGGGAGCACGGGGCCACCGT
>NC_041387.1:340740537-340747749 GCF_002162155.2 Triticum dicoccoides | reverse complement strand
CTGGACCGAGTGGGGAGTGGGGGGGAGGCATATGGGGGTGCGGGGTGGGCCGGCCTGGCCGGCCTGGTGGCCAGCTGGGCCGGTTGGCCCAACGGGTGGGGGTTTCTCTTTTGTATTTATTATATTTATTTTTTTTTAATTTTTTTAGTTATTTTCTTTTCTGTTTTAACTCATTTTAAATTACTTAGACAATTTATAAAAATGTGTTTACTATACCATATTTATCTATGTAATATTTAGTACAACCCGAACATTTTTATTTTAATGTTTGAAAATCTTTATTATTTACCAAACTTTGAATTTGAATTTTGGACCGGTTTTGATCTAACAATAGACTAGCAGCAGTAACCGTGGTGACGTGGCACCATTAGCGTGGGACCACTGTAGCTTAATTATCCGGGCGTCACAATTCTCCTCCACTACAAGAAATCTCGTCCCGAGATTTAAGAGGTAGTGAAAGGGGGGATGGTCTGGTAACGAATCTAGCGGGTCTTCTCATCCTGGCTTGCTCTTCTCGAAGAGATCAATCCATTACGTTGATGTCTTCATTTTTCTGCTTCAGGTCATCATGATGAAGTCGTCATCCTTTCTTCAGGATCTCTATCGTACTTACGAAAGAATAATGGGGGGTATTCCGGGAGAACAAACCGCTACAAGGTTGACTATCTGGTCGATAACACCGGGGAAGGTGGCAGAACGTAACTCTCGAATTGAAACTTAAGAAAATATCGAGAGCAAGGTAATGAGGTTTCATGGGAAGTTTCGAGCGAGCAGGCAACCGTTCGATGCCTGAAACAGGGCGTGAAAGGGGCTCAAAGCGATCGGGAATAAGTATTGTGTCCGGTAATAGATTTGATGATCCCTCGGAAGATGGCTCGTGAATTACATACGAGGCCACACGCGAGGAACGATCTTGGGAACAGGGGGGTGCAGGAGAGTCAGGTTTCAATCCAGTGGACCTGTGGGTTATGGGCCCACCATGTGGGTTGAAAGTAGGAAGGGTGGTGACATCTTGCACAGCCGCGACAGGAGGCATGTCAGTGAATAGCTTGCCAGCTATGTTGGCAACAACGTTGGTTCCAAGGGCGAGGGACGAAGAGAACCATTTTCCTGCTCGTTGAAACGAGGCGGGCCAAGAGGCAAAGTTCTCATCCGTCGGCGGACACCGAAATGTCATCAACAATAGAAACAGGGTCTCACTAGCAGAGTTGTACACCGAGGTGTTTACATAAGCAGTGAATTATTACTGCTTAGATTATATAGATCACAAGAAAGGTCAAACAAACCAATGGAAAGTAAAATGTGATCATCAGGTTAAACAGAACAATGGAAGGGAAATTTAAACACATAATTCAGGGGTATATCCTTCCCAAGGATAAGCAGAGCATGGTATTCATGACCGGATATAATCATAGAAAACCCTTTAGGAAAGGGGAGAGAAATTTCATGCCATTACCCATACAGCGGTGTTTGGATAATTGATAAAGAGAATTTAGCATTGTGCTTCAAATGCTCTTATTGAAAATCGGAGTAGCACAGACATGCTTCAGGTAGCAATGATATGGTGTTTCAATCAAGGGCCAGACTTTGGATACACAAATGATCCATCAGGAGTAACTTATAAAATAAGTCCTACAATTTCCTCTAGGAGGAATGGTTATCCTTGCTAAAGAAATTATAGTGATAGGTCCTCCAGCCAGGGGGGGTGCTAGGCATGACATCATATTACCGGGTCATCAAAGGACCAACAACATAACTCCTGGAAAGTTGTCCCAACCATCATATCTGACCGAGATTCAGATCCGATTGGTGTCATGATACCTCAGACTCATGGTCCTGAGATAAAAAGGTGCGACACGAATTGACGAGAAGTCGTCATAAGATTCTTGAGTTCACCATTTAACCAAGGAGAGGAAGAAGGGGTGGTTGATGAACTCAGCGACAATTCATGGAGATTTCGAAAAGATGGATCCCCACGATTAAGTGAACAAGGAGATGATCATTGTCAGATCAAATGATACAATGAGGTATGCTCGAGGAAACAAACCCAATTAAACATTGGTTGAAAGGTGCACCCGAAATATGGGCCGGGTTGCTCGACCAATGTCAGAATGGTGATTCAATAATCAATAGTCTAAGAATGAACGGCCGACCATTAACTTCAAAGCAATAGGGTTGCTAGAAGTGCAGAATCCAAACAGCACCGTTCACTTGTTTGTACCCCGGTTGGAATCAACTCGAGGACCAAGAAAGAATGGTGATGGTGAGAAGTATCACTATACCAAGAGTTCTTAAGAGGTGGTGAAATTGTCACCACATTCTTGACATAAAAGGTGGTAATATTTCAAGGTAAAGAAGAACAATTCTAGGCGGCAAGGAACTCAAGGTACAACACAAAACACGAACAAGTTTGTGTTGGAGGGAAGGCAATAAAGTGGCCGATGATAATACAAACCATCGAGGGCAAGGATGGTATTTCTCATCATGAATTCAATTGGAAACCTGGAAGGAGTCAAAATGTTGATGATGATCATGACAAATTTTGTCGATAGGCTCCAGGGGGAAGTAATCGAACCTCCACTACATCAAGTAAAAGGACTGATGCAGCAAAAGATTATTTGAACCACGGATAAGACACCAACTCAGAATCAAGCTTGTTGTTCAAAGTGGAATGATAAGATGAGGAAATCGACATAAGCTTAGCTCATCATCGAAGGTTGTGCTCCAGGATTAAGGACCAGGTAGCACAGTTAAGATTTAGCACGTTAATGATATAGCCGATCAGGCTAGGAATGACATGATCGAGTACAAACTCGCAAGTAAAGGAGATTACTAAGAGTTGTTTAATCGCGACGCGGACTCGATTCAGTTATCGATGCCCTTGAGTGTTTAATAACTCGAAGCCCGTGAAAAAAACCGTAATCAGTGAGAATGTAGTACTTGATGAAGAACTCATAAGAAGTTATGCAGTTCCAAGATAATCTCGAGATACCAGGGGGTAATACTCGACGACAAATCAAAGTAGAGGTTGGACTGGGGTAATACTCTGCAGAAGACAAGTGCTTAAACTTGCACGAGAAATGGTATTTAAAGGAGAACATGGTCGGAAACCACGATCATAAATGATCGAACCACGGATACAAGATGAACTTATAGCAAGGGGGTAACTATTTTTACGAGCAGCTTCCATGATAAGTTATACATCGTGTCCATGGGCATGAACGCAAGGTTCAAGGTCGACTCCCACTTCTTCAATGTATAACCTTCCATTCACTTCTCACTTTGATAAAAGCATTAGTGTTGAAAGTTTTACCTGGTGAAATACCAGATGAGTACGACTCGTGAAAACTTCCGAGTTCACACATATTAAGGAAGGCATAGGTTCAACCCATCGGGGCATCTCATAATCATATACTAGAATCTTTAGAAGTAATTAACTCAAGCTCGAAGGCAGAGCATGGTTGAGAAAGCAGAGGATACAATTTACCAAAGGCATTATGTATCAGAGGAAAGGCTCACAAGGTTATTGAATATGAAGGGCGTTGTCAGGTAAAATCCAACAATGGATCGGGCGATCCACAACGGAGCTGATGTGAGTATCGGTACTCAATCAGAGGAAGAAAGAATGCACGGGCATCATATTATAGGACAACTGAATAATTTGATGCTTAGATAACAAAGGAATTATGATTTCCAAAACAAAGGATCAGAAGCAGACGCTCTGACCAAGGATGGATAAGTTCAATAGACTTAGGGGCACAACCGACGGCAATTTAATTGGTTGATAACCAGCTCATGTCCAAAATGACGTCTGAGCCGGAGGGATGAATTCTAGGACCTGATTGAGGATTGCGAGCATTCACAACATATCGAATCAACAGACCCAAATGATAATGACAAGGGATGTCAATCTGATTACGAGACTTATGGGATTAACCATAATGCAAGCAAGCAAGAATTTCAAGAGCAATAGGCTGCTCGGGATTTTCGAAAGATCGAATGGCATTTCGAAGACTTTTGTGAAATACATGAATCAACTGGGGATGAGCGGATACTCGATAAGTGCGAGAAATTATCCGTATGGGTATTCAGGTGGTAAGGAACTGCAAGGCAGTAGGCGTAAGTATTCTAAGAACAACAACGAGTATTTCGGGGCGTCTTGTAATAAAAAGAACAACTGGGGACTAACTAAGAACGGTGTATGAATTTATTCATAGGGATATTTCGGTGGTAGTGAATTGCAAAAGCAATGGGCAGTCCCGAAAGAGTATCGGAAAGTAACTTTGAAATCTTCATGTGCAGTCGGCGATCATCTAGACTGAAGGGGCTCTCCGGGAGAAAGTGTTTTCGAGAACCTAAAGTTAGATTTTAGAAAATCATTTAACCCGACTAGAAGAGAGATCAGAGTCCCAGAGTATAGACGAGGAGTAAAAGATCCTAATACCACCCAATGGCGACATGGGCCCGTAAGGCACACAGCCAAGTTAGTAAAAGTTTTGCAATGGCTAGACTCAACTTCGGCCAAGGAGTTGGAAAGGGGATTCCTACAGGCAGTCGGCTCTGATACCAACTTGTGACGCCCCCACTTAATCGTAACTAATCATACACGCAAATGTGTATGATCAAGATCAGGGACTCACGGGAAGATATCACAACACAACTCTACAAATAAAATAAGTCATACAAGCATCATAATACAAGCCAGGGGCCTCGAGGGCTCGAATACAAGTGCTCGATCATAGACGAGTCAGCGGAAGCAACAATATCTGAGTACAGACATAAGTTAAACAAGTTTGCCTTAAGAAGGCTAGCACAAACTGGGATACAGATCGAAAGAGGCGCAGGCCTCCTGCCTGGGATCCTCCTAAACTACTCATGGTCGTCGTCAGCAGCCTGCACGTAGCAGTAGGCACCTCCAGTGTAGTAGGAATCATCGTCGACGGTGGCGTCTGGCTCCAGGGCTCCAGCATCTGGTTGCGACAACCAGGTAGAAGGGAAAGGGGAAAAGAGGGAGAAAAGCAACCGTGAGTACTCATCCAAAGTACTCGCAAGCAAGGAGCTACACTACATATGCATGGGTATATGTGTAAAGGGCCATATCGGTAGACTGAACTGCAGAATGCCAGAATAAAAGGGGGATAGCTAATCCTGTCGAAGACTACGCTTCTGGCAGCCTCCGTCTTGCAGCATGTAGAAGAGAGTAGATTGAAGTCCTCCAAGTAGCATCTCCAAGTAGCATCTCCAGTCGCATCTCCAGTCGCATCGCATAGCATAAACCTACCCGGCGATCCTCCCCTCGTCGCCCTGTGGAAAAGCGATCACCGGGTTGTCTGTGGAACTTGGAAGGGTGTGTTTTATTAAGTATCCGATTCTAGTTGTCATAAGGTCAAGGTACAACTCCAAGTCGTCCTGTTACCGAAGATCACGGCTATTCGAATAGATTAACTTCCCTGCAGGGGTGCACCAACTTACCCAACACGCTCGATCCCATTTGGCCGGACACACTTTCCTGGGTCATGCCCAGCCTCGGAAGATCAACACGTCGCAGCCCCACCTAGACACAACAGAAAGGTCAGCACGCCGGTCTAAACCTAAGCGCACAGGGGTCTGGGCCCATCTCCCTTAGCACACCTGCACGTTGCGTGGGCGGCCGGAAGCAGAACTAGCCCCCTTAATACAAGAGCAGGCTTACGTTCCAATCCGGCGCGCGCCGCTCAGTCGCTGACGTCACGAAGTGCTTCGGCTGATACCACGACGTCGGGGTACCCATAACTACTCCCGCGTAGATGGTTAGTGCGTATAGGCTCGTAGCCAACTCAGATCAAATACCAAGATCTCGTTAAGCGTGTTAAATATCCGCGAACGCCGAACAGGGCCAGGCCCACCTCTCTCCTAGGCGGTCTCAACCTGCCCTGTCGCTCCGCCACAAAGATCCACTCGCGGGTGCTCCACCAGCCGACCCGTCTTTGGTCACCACATGTATCATATATACCCGTGATCACCTCCCGAGTGATCACGACCTGATAGTATAGCACAGTAGACGGACAAGAATGTAGGGCCACAGATGAAAATACTAGCATCCTATACTAAGCATATAGGATTGCAGGTAAAGGTAACAACAGTAGTAACAAGGACAGGCTATGCATCAGGATAGGTATAACAGAAAGCAGTAACATGCTACACTACTCTAATGCAAGCAGTATAGAGTAGAATAGGCGATATCTGGTGATCAAGGGGGGGGGGGCTTGCCTGGTTGCTCTGGCAAGAGAGAGGGGTCGTCAACTCCGTAGTCGAACTGGGCAGCAGCAGCGTCGGTCTCGTAGTCTACCGGAGAGAAGAGGGGGAAGAAACAATGAATACCATGTAAACAGATGCATATCGATGCATGACAAGACAAGTAACGATGCTAGGCGTGCCCTAACGTGGTATGAGGTGGTACCGGTTAAGGGGGGGAACATCCGGGAAAGTATTCCCGGTGTTCCATGTTTTTTTGACAGATGAACCGGAGGGGAAAGTTGCGGGTTTGATATGTTAGGGGTGTGTGGTGGACGAACGGGCTGCGTATCCGGGTTCGTCTCCTCGTTTTGAGCAACTTTCATGTTGAAAATATTTTAATCCGGGTTACGGATTAAAAGATATGATTTTCTAAAGATTTTATTAATTTCTGGAATTCAATTAATTATTTAATCCAACATTATCCAGAATAGTAAATGATGACGTCAGCATGACATCAGAGTGATGTCAGCAGTCAATGTTGACCATTGACCTGGTCAACCTGACGTGTGGGTCAAGTGGGACCCACCTGTCATTCTCTATTTGGTTAATTACAGATTAGTTAATTTAATTAGTGATTAGGTTAATCTAATCAGGATTAATTAACTTAATTAATTACTTAATTAATCAATATTTTAATTATTTTAGTTATTATTTATTTAATAATATTTTTTTTCTAAAACATTCCAGGGTGGGCCCCCACTGTCATTGGCCCACAGGGGGCCTTAATGGGTGTGGGCGCATGGGCGCACAGGTGCAAGGGGCTACGGGGTGCCCGTTAGCGGATGAGCCCCTGACCCAGCGTAGCAGGGTGCCGGCCAGGGAAGACGCCGGCCACAGCGGCCGGAGCCGGGGCGTCGACGGAGAGGGGCGGGGGAGCACGGGGCCACCGCAGCAGCGGGGCACCGACTGAGGCGGCGAACGGCGTGGGACGGGGTT
>NC_041387.1:340706733-340739775 GCF_002162155.2 Triticum dicoccoides | reverse complement strand
GGAGGAGGACGAGGAGGCGGCGTTCGGCGGCGACGAGGCCTGGCGGCGACGGTGGTCTCCTCCCTCGATCCCGATCCAATCGGGGGAGAGGGGGAGAGATATTTTCGGGAGGGGGGGAAAGTGTCGGTGGGGGATGCGGGCTGGACCGAGTGGGGAGTGGGGGGGAGGCATATGGGGGTGCGGGGTGGGCCGGCCTGGCCGGCCTGGTGGCCAGCTGGGCCGGTTGGCCCAACGGGTGGGGGTTTCTCTTTTGTATTTTTTTTGTATTATTTTTTTAATTATTATTTTTTTAATTATTTTCTTTTCTGTTTTAACTCATTTTAAATTACTTAGACAATTTATAAAAATGTGTTTACTATACCATATTTATCTATGTAATATTTAGTACAACCCGAACATTTTTATTTTAATGTTTGAAAATCTTTATTATTTACCAAACTTTGAATTTGAATTTTGGACTGGTTTTGATCTAACAATAGACTAGCAGCAGTAACCGTGGTGACGTGGCACCATTAGCGTGGGACCACTGTAGCTTAATTATCCGGGCGTCACATTAGATCATCGAGACACGAGGTAATACAAGATCCAAATCCAACAAGAGACGATACAAAGGGTAACCGGTTCTCCGTGAGGAGGTCTTGATGGTCTTCTCCGGATGGAGGTCTTGAATCCAGGTGGATCTTCTCCGAAGAGGTGTCGGTCCCTCACGAGGAGCAGATCCGGATGGATGAGCGAAGCTCTATCTCATAAATGAGCTAAATCAACGCTAAGTCTCGAAGAGAGGAGGAGGAGTTCTATATATAGGCTAGGGGGCGAAGGGGTACATGGGCCTCAGCCCAACACGTGCACGCAGGCGGGGTTCGGATGAGCCGGATGATCCGTGCTCTGTCCGGATGATCCGGGTGGAGGCCCGGGTGAGCTGGTGACGCAGGCGGTGGCGGCGTAGGTCCGGATGTTCGGGCGGGGGTCCGGATGTCCGGCTGTTGTCCGGATGATCCGGGACGTCGTCCGGATGGTCCGGCTTCGGGGTTCAGCTTCGGGTGTCTTCGGGCGAATAGCCGGATCGTCCGGACCGGGGTCCGGATCGTCTAGGCTCTGTCCGGATCGTCCGGGCCCTCGTTCGGATCGTCCGGCCAGCCTGGGACTTGGCGTTTTTACTCTCCGTCTTCACGCATGTCTTCCGCTTCTCCTTGCTTCCTAACTTCTCCATGGCTAACTCCTTGGTACCTGAGTATGCAAAGCGTCTCCGTTTGAGGTAGTAGACATGTGTCTCGTGTGATTCGAAAGGGAGTTGTGAGAGGAGTGATGTCACCTCGGTTTTGAGAGCTCTTGCCCGTGCTCTAGTGATAGGTCCAAGTGGTGTTGTAGGAGATGTAGATGCGTCCATGGGGATGATCGCGGGGTGCTCCGCATCATCCCCCCCCCCTTGGGAAAGATCCGACCTCGGATCGAAATATTCATCACCATGGTATGGCGGGAGGTCTTTGATGTGGAAGATGTCGCTCACATTGTACTTGTCGCTTGGTAGGTCGATCTTGTATGCGTTGTTGTTGTAGCGTGCTAGCACCTTGAAGGGTCCATCGGCTCGAGGTAGAAGTTTGGACTTGCGTTCGTTGGGGAAGCGGTCCTTGCGAAGGTGTAGCCACACGAGATCTCCAATGTTGAATATCATGGGTTGCTTGTTGACGTTGAGCTTAGTCGCGAGTCGTTGTACTTGGCGTTCGATGGTGTGCCTTGTATCTTCATGCATCTTCTTGATGTAGCTTGCTCGTGCACTCGCGTCCATGTTGGTGCGCTCTTGTAGTGGAAGAGGTAGAATGTTCAATGGGGACAACGGGTTGAAGCCATAGACGACCTCGAAGGGGGACTTGCCGGTAGTCGAATGTCTTGCGCGGTTGTAGGCATATTCGGCGATGGGTAGACACTCCTCCCACTCCTTGATGTTCCTCTTGATCAACACGCGAGTAGATTGGAGAGCATATGTTTCGTCACCTCCGTTTGGCCGTCGGTTTGAGGATGGTATGTGGACGAGAACAAGAGCCTGATTCTGAGCTTGGCGCATAGCGTCTTCCAAAAGTAACTCAAGAACTTGACGTCGCGGTCTGAGACGATTGTCTTTGGTACTCCATGGAGGCGCTAGATTTCCCTACAAAAGAGATTTGCAACATGTGAAGCATCGTCTATCTTGTTGCATGGGATGAAATGTGCCATCTTAGAAAATCGGTCCACAACAACAAACACGAAATCCTTTCCATTTTGAGTTCTAGGCAAACCAAGTACAAAATCCATGCTAATGTCTTCCCAAGGTTGATAAGGAATATAAAGAGGCATGTAAAGACCATGGGATTGAGCTTTAGACTTAGCTTTGCGACATGTGGAGCATCGGTTGGTGAAGCGTGAGACGTCGCGGAACATCTTGGGCCAAAAGTAGTTCTTGGAGAGCATGGTGAATGTATTGTCGCGACCAAAGTGTCCCATGAGTCCGCCTCCATGAGCCTCTTGCAAAAGGAGCAAACGAAGAGAAGACTCGGAAATGCAAAGTTTGTTAGCTCTCATAAGATAATCATCCTTGATGTAATATTGTTCCCAAGATGTATGCGTCAAACACTTAGCATAAGGAGTAGCAAAGGAAGGATCATTCGCATACAAGTCTTTTATGTGCTCAAAGCCAATAACATTCAACTCAAGTTTAGTTACAAGCGTGCATATGCGGGAGAAGGCATCCGCAACTACATTTTCCTTACCCTTAATGTACTTGATCACATAGGAGAAAGATTCAATAAATTCACTCCATTTGGCATGACGCTTGTTCAACTTAGTTTGCCCTTTCAAGTACTTAAGTGTTTCATGATCGGTATGTATGACAAACTCATGAGGTCTAAGATAATGTTCCCAAACATGTAGCACACGCACTAAAGCATACAATTCTTTGTCATAGATGGGATAGTTAAGTTGAGCACCGGAGAGTTTTTCACTAAAATATGCAATAGCTCATTTTTCTTGCATCAAAACTCTGCCAATGCCGGTACCACTTGCATCACAATGAACCTCAAAAGTTTTGTCAAAGTTGGGTAAAGCAAGAATCGGAGCATGAGTAAGCAAAGATTTGAGCTCATCAAAAGCGGTAGATTGCAAAGGTCCCCAAACAAAAGGAGCGTTTTTCTTACTCAATGCATGCAAAGGTGCGGCGATGGTGCTAAAGTCTTTCACAAAGCGACGATAGAATCCCGCAAGGCTAAGAAAGCTACGCACTTGTTGCAAATTAGTGGGTTGGGGCCAAGTTTTAATTGCTTGAATTTTTGATTCATCAACATGGACACCCTTGGAAGAAACAACGAAGCCCAAGAAAACAAGCTTGTCAACACCAAATGTGCACTTTTTCATGTTGGCGTAAAGACGTTCCTTGCGAAGCGTTTGCAAAACAGCCCTAACATGCTTTAGATGCTCTTTCATGGATTTGCTAAAAACAAGAATGTCATCGAAGTAAACCATAGCAAACACTCATGTAAGGACGAAGCACAAAATGCATAAGACACATGAAAGTTTCGGGAGCTTCCGATAAACCCATAGGCATATCCAACCACTCGTACAAGCCAAATTTAGTTTTGAAAGAGGTTTTCCATTCACCACCTTCTTGTATGCGGATTTGATAATAGCCACTTTTAAGATCAATTTTTGAGAAAATGGTGGCACCGCTAAGTTCATCAAGCATATCATCTAGGCGAGGAATGGGATGCCTATAGCGAACGGTAATAGCATTGATAGGTCTACAATCCGAGCACATGCGAAAACTACCATCTTGTTTGGGCACAAGTATAACGGGAACGGCACAAGGGCTTAATCTTTCACGTACATGTCCGTTGTTGATTAGTTGTTGTACTTGCCATTGGATCTCCTTAATTTCTTCGGGGTTGATGCGGTATGGAGCTTTGTTTGGTAGAGGTGCTCCGGGGATGAGGTCGATTCGGTGTTCAATGCCACGAAGTGGAGGTAGACCCGGAGGTAGCTCATCGGGGAAAACATCTTGGAATTCCTGCAAAAGAGAAGACAACACTAAAGGTAGATCGTGAGAGGTGTTAGTTTTTGGTTCCCCGTCCTTGCACACAAGCACAAAGTGCATAACACTCGATGGGTTCTCACACACTTCTCTCATCTCAATTTTGGTGGCAAATAGGATGAAGTTTTTCTTGTTGCTCATCATGGAGGCACTCGGTTTTGGCTTGTGGGTCTCACTCTCTTTTGGGTGGATCACTTTCTCACTCTTCTCTCCACGATGGGTGGCTTGCTTGTCGGCTATCACTTGACTAGGAGACATAGGTCGTAGCACATATTCCTTCCCTTTCATCTTGAAGCTATAGTGATTGGTACGCCCATTGTGGATGACGCGGCGGTCAAATTGCCATGTTCGGACCAAGAAGGGGGTGGCAAACGGACATCGGGACGACATCACACTCCAAAGTGTCCTCATATGCTCCAATTTTGAAGGAAACCTTGACCGTATGCTCAACCTTTATAGTGCCGGAATCACTTAGCCATTGGACCTTTTATGGGTGCGGGTGCTTCATCTTGACCAATTGTAGCTTGGAGCATAGTTCTTCACTTGCCAAGTTGTGACAACTACCTCCATCGATGATGACCTTGACGGACCTTCCATTGATGTTGGCCTTTGTGTGGAAGATGTGTCATCTTTGGTCTTCGTCTTGTTGATGTTGAAGAGTCAAGACTTTGGAGACAACGAGAGCGGGGCTCGAATCCTCATCACAAAAGACTTGACCATCTTCATCTTCGTTCACGCGCCGGTGCATGGCCACTTTCTCAAGGGCTTCCATTTCCTCTTCACTCATGGAGTCATAGGTTCCATCATCGTTGAGGATCATGGTGCGCTTGTTGGTGCATTGGAAAGACTGGTGGCCTTGGCCGCCGCAAGTGAAACACTTGAAGGAGCTTGTCTTGACGGTTTCATCGGTTGGAGTAGATGATGAAGCGCGCGGCTTGAAGTTGCTTGTAGTAGGAAGAGGACGACTTGAGGTTGTCGAAGCTTTCTTGTAACTTGACTTGTCGCCGTTGCTTGTATATGGCTTGTTTGAGGTAGAAGTTGGAGGAGTCGGTGAAGCTTGGTTGTTGGAGAAGCCATAGGTCTTGGATGAGTACTTGGCGTACTTGAAGTCATCTTGCACTTGATGTTCCGCTTTGGTAGCTTGATGCACGAGCTCAATGAGGTTGGAGTAGGGTTGGAAGTCAGCAATCTTCCTGATGGGATGATTGAGGCCATTCAAGAAGCGTGCCATAGTTTGTTCATCATCTTCCGTGACATTGGCTCGTATCATGGCTATCTCCATTTCCTTGTAGTATTATTCAACACTCTTTGTTCCTTGCTTGAGGAGTTGGAGCTTCTTGAAGAGATCGCGGTTGTAGTATGTGGGCACAAAACGTGCTCGCATGGCATCTTTCATTTGAGCCCAAGTGGTGATTGGTGGTTCACCTCTTGCTTCTCGGCGCTCAAGGACTTGTTCCCACCATATGAGCACATAGTCTTGGAACTCAAGTGATGCCATAGCGATCTTCTTCTCTTCCTCACAGTTGTGCAAACGAAAGATTTTGTCTACCTTCAATGCCCATGAGAGGTACTCTTCAGGATCATTGCTTCCATTGAACTTGGGCATTGTGAACTTTAGCTTGCCGTAGCGTTGCTCTTCATTGTGTTGTTGTCGAGGGTGATGATGACGCCCTTGATGTGGAGGATAATCAACCTCATGTTGCTCTTGGCGTGGAGGATGTCCGTCGTCTTGTTGCTCATGTTGAACTTGAGGTTGTGGAGGAGCTTGTCGAGCTTGAGGAGGAGGTGGGGGAACTTGACGTTGCACTCTAGGTTGGTAGTTCCGCTCTTGGATTTATTCTTGAAGTGCTTCCTCTTGATTGCGCCTATCGCGGTTGCGATTGGCAATGGCTCGACTTGATTCTTGAAGGGCACATTGCACCTCAAGAGCTTATGCTTCACATTGTTGTTGTTGACGACGTTGAGCCTCGGCGTCTTGTTCCTCTTGATGTATACGTGCTCGTTCTTCCTCTTGGTGACGTTGACATTGTCGTTCTTGAGCTTGTGCAGAAGGATCTTGGTGAGGTTGATGATGAAGGACTTGCTCGTCGACTTGCTCTTGTGGATGATTGCTGTGTAGGGGATTGCGAGATGCATGACGGTCTTGACGCACGGCTCGTCGAAGAGTGTTCGATGTCGCTGTACTTGAGCCGGAGAAGGTGTCGTCGGAGTGTCGACTTGAGCGGCTCCGTCTTGAGTAGGAAGAAGTTGAAGGAGGGTGGTTCACCAACAAGGCATGAATTTCGTCCATTCTTGCATCGTTCTCTTGCTTGTGAGCGTCGAGCTTATTATCGAAGTAGTCTCTTGTACGTTGCACGGAGAGTCACAAGTCAGTGGCAAGATTGTCGATGCGGTCGGTCATTGCTTGTTGCTCTTGATGCAATGCTCGTTGTGCACCAAAGAGGTGGCTCTTGGTGACGAATGATGACATGCCGTCGTCTTGCTCGATGAAGAGTGGGTTGGTATAAGAACTTGGCATATCCATCATTCCAAGCAAAATGTGAGTGGGAGAAGGAGAAGAATGTATACCAAATGTACCTTGACCGATGTTGAAGGTGGATCACGATCACTCAAATGCGGACAATGAAATAGCACAATTGGTACCAATTCTTGTCGGTTCTCACACCTACACAAGTAAAAGCTTATGGTGGAGCTTGGTTAGGATGGTGGCACAAAATTTGATGCAATTGTTAGTTTGACTCAAAGATGTTGAAAAAGATTCGCAAATTCGCAAATGCAACAAGTAGACCAAGCAAGTAGTGGTACACGGAAACACACACGCAAATAGAATAATGGGATTGTGCAAACCAAAAATGAGCCAAAATGTGGAGTCCATGAAAATGCTCTTGTTGCACAATACTAGAGAGACACTAGCACGATTGCACAATAGGCGGATACGCAACTTGTGCACAACCTACTAGGCAAAAATGCAATGACCTCTATCCCAAGTATGCTATATGTGTGGTATCTCGGTGATATGATCCAAGATGATTGGATATGACAATCTTAATGTGGTATGATGCTATGGTTCTTGCTTATAAGCTCTTTGCTTATCTTTCTCTTTTTGCTTAAAAGCTTGTTTAGCTCTTTATCTTTTGAGCACTTTTCTCATGCAAAACTTCACGAACCAAGGTAGCAATTGTGTATGCAATGACAACTTTGTGACACAAGAGATGATAACACGATATGCACCACGATGATATGGTATGTATGCTTATGGAGCGTAAGATCACTAATGTGCACAAGTCACATTGCCAGCAATACTCAAAGGCTAGTCTCGATGGGTAAGTGACACAAAAGTAAGGCTATGGTGGTTATCAATGCAATGGCAAGGCCTAGACAAATATGTCGTCGAAGTTACCGTCCGTAGCGATGATGAGTAGTCGGCGAAGATGAGCGGTGGTAATGTTGATGTCACGCCGTACCTATATAGCCGAAACACCATAAGACACGGGAAACCACAACTCAAATTCTCGAACCCAAAGTCGAATGGTGGTACAGAGGGGTATGTCGTGGGGTTGGCGGGTGAAGGTGGTGGTGGAGGAAAACTGCAGAAAATGCAGTTTCGGCAGACGAAGCCGGATGATCCGGGCCAGGAGCCTGATGATCCGGGCGAGTCCGGATGATCCGGGACAGGGTCCGGATGATCCAGGCAGGTTAACTGCGCACGGGATGGCTCGGGATGAATGCGAAAAACGGGGAGAAATTCAAAGATTTCGTGGATTTTGGATGGATTTCGAGGGTGAGATGGTGGGGAAAGGCAAGATCCATGAGTTACACAACGAATCCACGGATCAAAATCAACAAAACATCATCAAAACCAACAAATCACAAAAAATTTTGGGGGCTATTTTTGGTGGGGATTTTCGGATTTAGGACGAAATCAACAAAATCAAGCTAGAAAACAAAGGGTAGGGGCTCCAAAAACGTGATCAACGTGGCTCATGATACCAAGATGATGTAGGGTAGAACCCTAGAGGCCGATCTTTCACGTTTGGAGCGGATTCCTATGAGGAACACGAAGAACACGAGGAGGGGAACGAGAGAAAAACACGAGAAATCACTCAACCAACAAGAACAAAGTCACACATGTGCTAGATCATCGAGGCACGAGGTAATACAAGATCCAAATCCAACAAGAGACGATACAAAGGGTAACCGGTTCTTCTCCGTGAGGAGGTGATGGTCTTCTCCGGATGGAGGTCTTGAATCCAGGTGGATCTTCTCCGAAGAGGTGTCGGTCCCTCACGAGGAGCAGATCCGGATGGATGAGCGAGGCTCTATCTCACAAATGAGCTAAATCAACGCTAAGTCTCGAAGAGAGGAGGAGTTCTATATATATGCTAGGGGGGCGGAGGGGTACATGGGCCTCAGCCCACCACGCGCACGCAGGCGGGGTCCGGATGATCCAGGTGAGGAGCCGGATGATCCGGGCTCTGTCCGGATGATCCGGGTGGAGGCTTGGATGAGCTGGTGACGCAGGCGGTGGCGCGTAGGTCCGGATGTCCGGGCGGGGGTTCGGATGTCCGGCTGGTGTCCGGATGATCCGGACGTCGTCTGGATGGTCCGGCTTCGGGGTTCGGCTTCGGGCGAATTAGCCGGATCATCCGGACCGGGGTCCAGATCGTCCGGGCTCTGTCCGGATCGTCCGGGCCCTCGTCCGGATTGTCCAGCCAGCCCGGGACTTGGAGTTTTTCCTCTCTGTCTTCACACATGTCTTCCGCTTCCGGTTCTCCTTGCTTCCTAGCTTCTCCATGGCTAACTCCTTGGTACCTGAGTATGCAAAGCGTCTCCGTTTGAGGTTGTAGCCATGTCTCGTGTGATTCGAAAGGGAGTTGTGAGAGGAGTGATGTCACCTCGGTTTCGAGAGCTCTTGCACGTGCTCTAGTCATAGGTCCAAGTGGTGTTGTAGGAGATGTAGATGCGTCCATGGGGATGATCATGGGATGCTCCGCTTCAAGTCGCCATGTGGGGCCGCATGTGGAGCTTCGGCCGCGGCTCCGGGAGCAGCTCCGGCGGGGGCGGGGACCCCGAGCGCGAGTGGCATGTCCGCTCGGATGACGTGAGGAAGCGCGGGGCGAGGAAGTGGACGAACAGGGGCCTCTCGCCGCCGCCGAGCTTCCTCGTCTGCAAGACAGAGGAATACGACCGTCGGCATTGGCGTACGCCCTCCTCGGCCACAGGCTCGTCCTACACCGCAAGATCTTCCCATGCCGCGAGCTCTTCCTATTCCGGTGCAAGGCTTCTCCCCATGAAGAGGGAGTGGTCGGAGGATCCGGAGGTCGCAGCCGTTAAGCAGGAGCCGGAGGAGATCAAGCGCCGAGGTGTCTTCGGGCCCGAAGATTTCATTGCCGATTTCGACGCGGTCGCAGCCGCCATTGCCGAGCGGAGCTTGCGCGAGGAGGCAGAGCGCGGGTGCCACGACGATGAGGTCGACGACCTCATCCTCTAGCAGGCGGTCGTGTTCAACCTTGCCACGAAGGAGAAGGACGACGAGTGGCGGCGCATCCGCGAGGAGCAGAGGTCGAAGTTTATCGATCTCATCAGCTCCGACGAGGACTGGGCTCCTCCACCGCGTCGTCCTCGGCCGCGAGCTCGTCCATTTTGGTATATCGACCTCGGCCTCGCTGCCGCGAGATCCCCCTCCCTCTAGTAGTAGTAGTAGAATGTAGTATGTATGATAATGTAGTATGTGATGATGAACTATGAATGATCATGTAGTATGTGATGAACTACTATGGTTGTAATTTCTCCTGTGAAACTTTTTTTTTCAAATTATGCAATTTCATATACGGTTTCTGTTCGGCCGCGCATGTTTTTGACCCGCATACGAGATCTTCGTTGAACTGCAAACGTGTTTTGCGGATCGGGATTTTGCAGGGTATGCTAGAGATGCTCTTATATCCTCACGTTAGATGAAGTTAATGTTGTTTAATTCCTTTTCGCCGTAAATGAGAAAGATACTCGCAGAGGAATAGGAACATGAACTTATTTCTTAGGCGGGGCTTATAGGATTGAATCATTAGTTACTAAGATCCCACGAAACAAAGCTGATCGAGGCTGTCTGTTGAGAATATATTGCATGCCTATTTGTATTTTTAGCTCACCTCCTGTTTCCTTGTATAGTTGAGGTTGAGGCCCACATTATACAACATGTATACGTGTGATTGCACCTGATCAATACATTGAGAATTGCAACATACTATTCCACACGGTATCCGCCTTCCCACGATCCTCTCAACCCTAGCCGCCGCGCCCCTTCTCCATCGCGCCGCTGCCGTGCTGTCTCGCACCTCTCCCCGCGCCCCCGCTTTCCTAGCATCGCGCCCCTCCCTCCCCATCCTTCTGTGCTGCGCCCGCACCACCCTCCCGCGCCGCCTCCTCTTTTTCCCTCCCCCACAACCCTAAACCTCCCAGCCGCCGCACCCTCCACCAACACTAACCCTAGCCTGTGCCATGTCTTCCTCCGGTTGCAGCAACCCGTTCGCCTCCTCCCTCGGCTCCGATTCCAAGGTCCCCAACGCCACCAACATCCGCAAGGTGCCTCTCTCCGTTCACATCCCCATCAAACTCTCATACGGTGTCCAACTACTACACGTGGAAGACCTACTTCAATCTTCTCTTTCGCGAGTACAATCTTCATGATCATGTGGACGACACCACCGACTTCCTTGCCATGAACCGAGACTCCAACTGGATGGCCATCGATGCCACCCTCATCCTGGTCTTCCTTACCATTTCGCCGGACATCTTCCACACTGTCGTTCGCGACGGGGATGATGCCTACACGGTGTGGACCAAGATCAATGGCCTCTTCACCGACAACAAGCTCCAACGGTCATCTTCCTACAGCAGGAGTTTTTCGGGTGTCACCAAAACGACTCCACCATTGACGCCTCAAGACCCTCGTCGACAAGCTCAAAGACATCGTGTTCAAGGTTGGAGATGAGTTCCTTCTCTCCATCCTCACTGTCGGTCTCAATGAGGATTTCGGCAACACTGCGTCCAATCTCACACTCATGGCCACCCCCACCTATGAGCGGGCAGTGGCCTACCTTCGCCTCGAGGAGCACCGGATGAAAAACCTCCGCACCCATGTCGTCCACACCGCCCTCGCTGTCGGCTTCTCCCGTGGCGCTTGTGCCGCTGGCCCTTCCTACACCGGTCCAACAGCCAGCGTGTGCACCAGTGCCCACACCGTTCCCTCCTCCACAGCAGCAGCAACACTCCAACGGTGGGAATTGCCGCCATGGCTGCGACAGTCAGCATACCAATGGAGGCAACGAAGGCGGGAGTGGTGGGAACCATCCCCACTACAACAACTAGCAGCCCACGCCACCATGGAGCGGTGGCTACAACCCCTGGACAGGGGTTGTACATGCCTACAGCATGCCCGTGCCACGCCCGCCGGCTCCAGGGATTCTTGGGCCATGTCCACAAGGCCATCAGGCACTTCTCACCGTCAGACCGCAGTTGGGCCCTGTCACCGCGCCCCCCCGCCGCCTACGGCTGTTTTGGGTCTGCCACACCCACTGTACCTGTCGCCGCCTACGGTGGCTTCGGGTCCGTCGCGCCACCCGCCCACCTTGGGTTCGGGTCTGCAGCGTATGGACCCCCGGTGGATCACCCGGCTATCTCGGCCACTCCTAGGATCCGATGCTGCTAGCGGCCCTCCAGTAGGCCCCTTCTCTAGCGCCTTCATCCGAGGGCGGCGACTGGTTCATGGACACTGGTGCCAATGCTCACATGGCTGCTCAGCCGGGTAACATCCTTTCCGCTTACCCTACTTCCACCTCTTCGTATCATTGTTGGTAATGGTGCCTATTTTCCCATCTCTCATGTTGGTTTTACTTCTTTTCTGTCATCATCTAGGTCTTTAACTCTTAACAACGTCATTGTATCTCCATATCTTATTCAGAATTTAGTTTCTGTTCATAATCTCTCTCATGTGATTTTGTAAATGTGGAATTTGACGAACTTAGTTTTTCTATTATGGATTCTTGCACCTGGATGGTTCTTCATTGACGTGAAAGTCCCAACGATTTATACCCCGTTCAGTCGCTGTCTTCTACCCTGGTGGTCCACGGGCTCTTTCTGCTGGTGTCGGTCTTTGGCATGCTTGCCTTGGACACCCTAGCTCTACTTCGCTTTGTCAAATAATGAGGGGTTTTTCCTTTTCTATAATAAAATGGATGATCATACTTGTGAGGCATGTCGTCTAGGCAAACATGTTCGTCTCCCCTTTAGTTCGTCATTAAAGTTCATCTTTTCCCTTCGAATTAATTCATGGTGATGTATGGACCTTCCCAATTCCGAGTAATTCAGGTTTTCTTTATTATCTTGTTATACTTGATGATTAATCACACTTTGTGTGGACATTTCCTCTTCGTAGGAAATCTGATGCTCCCGCTCCCCTTATTGCCTTTTATTCTTATGTGTCCACACAATTCGGTTGCTCCATCCTTGCTCTTCAGACATATAATGCGAAAGGGTGTGACAACCTCACTATTCGCCACCTTGTTTCTACTCATGGCAACGTTTTTCATTTAACGTGTCCTTATACCTCACAGGAAAACAGCCGAGCTGAATGCATCCTTTGCACGATCAATGCTTGTGTTTGCACTCTTCTTTTTCATGCTCACATGCCTCCAAAGTTTTGGCATGATGCTCTCGCCACCGCCATCCTTCTTATTTACCTTCGTCCATGTCGCTCCCCTGGAACTATGCTCCTAATCATCTCCTCTATGGCACACCACCTTCCTACGATGGTCTCCGAATCTTTGGTTGTCGGTGTTACTCTAGCATAGCAGCCACCACCCCTCACAAACTCGCTCCACGTTCCATTCCTTGTGTCTTTCTTGGTTACCTGGCTAACACCAAAGGCTACCGTTGTTATGACCCGGTGTCGCATTGTGTCATCACCTCCCGACATGTGTACTCTGATGAGCATTGCTTTTCATTTCCGCAGGAGTAGATGGTGTCTGCGTCATCTCCCGTGGCTGAGGTGGCGTCTCATCCCTCTCCCGCGGCTGAGGTGACGTCTCCGCCCTCTCCCGTGGCTACTGTTCCGAGGCACCGGCCTTCTCTGGCCTATGGCGCACTCGCGGACACCGCTAGGACGGGCTCTCCTAGTCCCGCGGCCACGCGGCCATTGTAGTGATTGTTGCTGAGTTCAGCTGCGATGACTTTGATGGCCAAATGTCCAAGATCTTGTAGTTGAAGCAAACCGGCATGGTGGCCGAGTACAAGTTGGCGTATGTTAGAAATAGACTGAAGTAGAGGAGCAAGATGTGAGCTGGGGCTGTACACAGGAAAGTGGTTTTCTAAAGTTGTATCTAGTATTGTTGCTGTGAGGACTATTTGTAGTAAATAGGCATGTCGGTTGTTGAAGTGTATATGTCGATTGCGTAGCCCTTTCCATCAGTTCAAATTTTGGTTGCACCGGCTAGTGCATGAAAACATGGTATCAAGGCCTAAGGTCTTGAGTTCAAGTCCGGGCTTCGTAATTTATCTAGAAATTGTTGTTGCCCCCTCTATGTCCACGTATAAGCCTTTTGAGCCATATCTCAGAGCCTATTCATGTGTTGACTTCTCGCATCACATGTGAGAGGGGGTGTTGAAGTGTATATGTGGATTGCCTAGCCCTTTCCATCAGTTCAGATTTTTTGGTTGCGTTGACTAGCATGAAGCTTAACATGGTATTAGGGCCTAAGATCTTGAGTTCAAGTCGTGGCTTTAACAATTTATTTAAAAATTGTTGTCGCCCTTGTCCATCTATGCGCCTCTTGAGTCATACTGTCGGCGTCCTGGATTTGGGGGTATCCAGCCCTGCCTGCCTGCGTCCCACCACGTGGCTCCATTGACGGCTCGGTATGGCCCAGATTCAACACCAACACCGCAAGACCCTCGCAAGGCGGACATCACCAAGACCCCCGAGGGACCGGCCTCCTCAGGATGGC
This sequence comes from Triticum dicoccoides, assembly GCF_002162155.2. NCBI lineage: Eukaryota > Viridiplantae > Streptophyta > Magnoliopsida > Poales > Poaceae > Triticum > Triticum dicoccoides. Next base: position 340,725,720 of record NC_041387.1, on the reverse strand, counting down.
TCCTGAGGGGCAGAGAGTTCTATGCAATGTTACCTCACGAGGCTCGGCTGACGTGAGCCATGACGACCAAGGCCAGGCAGGCGCCAGATGGGCGCAGAGCGCAGGTTTCCTCTTCGATGCAAGGGAGGCAAGCCACAGGCGCGGAGTTCCGAGGAATCAGCTAAAGGTTTCCATTCTGGTGCAACGAGACCAAGACCGCCAGGACGGCAGGATGGAGGTCATCAACAAGCCCACCGCAGCGTCACGACCAGAGGCTTTTCACAGGCGAAGACTACTTTTGTCAGGATGGACTGTACTACTGTCCCCTTTCAAATCCGGCCGTTGTGGGATCCCTTCCCGCTCATATTTGGGAAGAGGACCAAGGCCAGTATAAATAGGGCTAGCCACCACCATAGAAAGGGGGAGAACTAGTAGAACTAGCATACATCACGCCAGCTCAAGAGCACCTCACCTCCTGAGGCTTGTTCATCCACTGTACTAGCTCATCCTCAAACCTTCGAGGCAATCTACTAAAATGTTGGAGTAGAGTATTACACCACAACGGTGGCCCGAACCAGGATAAAACTGCCGTGTCTCTTTGTCCCTTTGAGCTCGACGCGTTAGGCTTAGGAGGATTGCGAGTAGGCAGGCTGGGTAGGTTGAGATCTCCGCACGCACCCTGAGTTCGAACCTCTCAAGGGTTTGCGGATCCCACAATCCGACATTTGGCGCGTCAGGTAGGGGTGCGGCGGATCTTCTCTTTCGTCGACCAGTCCTCCGCTGCTTCGCCGACGCCATGGCTGACACCCCAAGAGCGCATGTCGAGCACTGGGTCGTCCAGGCCTCCTCGGCAGCGCCCGCCGACGAGGAAGACCTCCACTCCGCCCTGCTCGCGGCCCGTGTTCTGCCGGGGGCGACCGGCCTCGGGGCGCGCACGGTGCAACCTTATCCACTGGCACCGCGCCGCAGCTGCGCCGCCGCGGGATCTGCGAACTACGCCGCAGCAACTACTCCGCACACGCGTAGGGAACAAGCAAACATGCGGGCAACGGTCATCGTAGCTTAAGAGATCTTGCGATGCAGGCTGCTCGAAAGCGGCCTCGACACCCTGTTGGAGCGGGTCGCCGAGCTGCTGGATGCGGCATGCAGGGGGCAGCGCCATTCTGCACCCTGCCCACGTCGCAGGCGGTGGTGGGGGCGCGCGCTCATCCTCGACACAACCGCGCGCCCCCTTCAAGGGGCCATGAAGAGCCTCTCGACGCCAACCAACCCTGCGGAGTAGCCCGCGCCACCCCGAACGCGCCCCTTCGGCGCATGGCTGCTTCAGGCTACATCACCAAGGGCCGCGTTGGAGTGCTGGCCCCTGGCCAACAGGACCAGAGGGCGACTGAAGAAGGCGGGAACATGAGGCAGCCGGGCGACGCTTCTGGTGCGAACAGCCCGGAAGCCTACATCCCCGTCACGATGGAACCAAGGCACGCGCGGGGAGAGGGCCCCAGCCGATCCCCCATGCCAGGCTGGGCGCTGGATATACACAAGGCCAAGCTCTCCTTCGAGCCGCCACCAAGCCCCGCCAACATCTCCAACGGTGACGGCCTCTGGGTATAGCTAACACCGCAGGAGCATAATTACGCTGACCATAGATCACATGTGAACCAGGGGTGTGGCTGCCGCCAGGACCCTCAGGACGCCGGATCCCCCCCAGGAGCGCGAAGGACGTTGGGAGCAACGCGGGGGAAGCCCGGCGGCAGGGCCCTCCTCGCGCCGTACAGAGTAGGGCCCTGCCTGGAGGTAGGTGAGGGAGTCCTGGATTAGGCGGTCCTCGGACAACCAGACTATATGCTTATGCCGGACTGTTGGACTATGAAGATACAAGATTGAAGACTTCGTCCCGTGTCCGGGTGGGACTCTCCTTTGTGTGGAAGGCAAGCTTGGCAATTTGGATATGTAGATTTCCTTCTCTGTAACCGACTCTGTGTAACCCTAGCCCCCTCCGGTGTCTATATAAACCGGAGGGTTTAGTCCGTAGGACAACAACAATCATAATCATAGGCTAGCTTCTAGGGTTTAGCCTCTACGATCTCATGGTAGATCAACTCTTGTAATACTCATATCATCAAGATCAATCAAGCAGGAAGTAGGGTATTACCGCCATAGAGAGGGCCCGAACCTGGGTAAACATTGTGTCCCCCGCCTCCTGTTACCATTAGCCTTAGACGCACAGTTCGGGACCCCCAACCCGAGATCCACCGGTTTTGACACCGACATTGGTGCTTTCATTGAGAGTTCCATTGTGTCATCACCATAAGGCTTGATGGCCCCTTCGATCATCTATAACGATGCGGTCCAGGGTGAGGTTTTCCTCCCCGGACAGATCTTCGTATTCGGCGGCTTTGCACTATGGGCCAACTTGCTTGGCCATCTGGAGCAGATCGATAGCTACGCCCCTGGCCATCAGGTCAGGTTTGGACGCCTGAATTACACTGCCGACATCTGCGGAGACTTGATCTTCGACGGATTCGAGCCCATGACAGGTGTACCCTACAGTTGCGATGAGAATGACCTAGATCTGCCATCGGATGGTGTTCAGGAGATCACACCTGCAGCTGCCCCGGCTTTAAATCTGGAGCAGATCGTGCCATCTGAGGACGGGAGGATGGACCCCGCCATGAAGGTCGCACACTCAGTGGCGATAGAGCCGAACACAGATTTCACTTCTAAGGAGGTCTGTGTCATCGGACCCTCAGACTCGTCTCCGGCCATAGGCTCCGAACCGCGTACATCCATGCCCATCAGATCTAACTGGGCACCGATCATGGAGTTTAGCTCCGCGGATATCTTTCAGCACTCGCCCTTGGGCGACGTGCTAAACTCATTAAAATCTCTCTCCCTGTCAGGAGACTCTTGGCCGAACTATGTCCGGCTTGAGTGGGAAGCGGACGACGAGGGAATTCGTTACCCACCCACCACCCACTTAATAGCCACTGTCGACGACTTAACCGACATGCTTGATTTCAACTCCGAAGACATTGACAGTATGGACGACGATGCCGGAGAAGAACATGAACCACCGCCCACAGGGCGCTGGACAGCCACCTCATCATACGACATATATATGGTGGACACACCCAAAGAAAACAATGGCGAGGATCAAAAGGATTCAACGGAGGGTGATCCTCTTGAGAAGCAACCTAAGCGCTGATGTCAGCGGCGCCGCTCTAAACCCTGCCATAGCAAAAACAACGATACTGTCACAAGAGATAATAGCACTCCGGATGATGTCGAGGACGAAAACGACCCCGCCCAGCCAAGCTTCGAGCAGGCCGGACGGGAGGACGGGCAAGCTAGCCCTGATGAACAGGCAATGGATGAAGACTCGGAGGATGATAACTATATGCCTCTCTCCGAAGACGAGGTGAGCCTCGGCGATGAAGAATTTACCGTGCCTGAGGATCCCGTCGAGCAGGAGCGCTTCAAGCACCGGCTTATAGCCACTGCAAAGAGCCTGAAGAAAAAACAGCAACAGCTTCAAGCTGATCAAGATCTGCTCACTGACAGATGGACTGAGGTCCTGGCGGCCGAGGAATAAGGACTCGAGCGCCCAACCAAAAGTTACCCGAGGCGCAGGTTGTTACCTCAATTCGAGGACGAAGCACTAGAGCCTATACTACTAGCACAGGATGCGGCTGACTGACCACCTTGTGGCCGAGACAAAGCGGCGTATCATCCCGAACACCAACCCGCACCCCGTCACCGAACGAATAAAAACACGAAGGCCCGGGGCTACACACATGACCTGCGAGACGAATTGGAAAACAAAGCAGGACAATCAAGATCGGTCTACGGATTGCGGGGGCGCGCCCCAACACGTGATGATGATCGCCATGCTGGATATACTAAACACAAATCCGTCCGGGCCGAATACAGCAGACCAGACTCATCCGAACTGCGTCGCGATGTAGCCCGGCACAGAGACGCTGCACATCGCCTATGCTTCACTGACGAAGTAATGGAGCATGAATTCCCAGAAGGGTTTAAGCCTGTGAACATCAAACCATATGATGGGACAACAGACCCTGCGGTATGGATCGAAGATTTCCTTCTCCACATTCACATGGCCCACGGCGACGATCTACATGCCATCAAGTACCTCCCACTAAAACTCAAGGGACCAGCTCGGCATTGGCTGAATAGTCTGCCGGCAAACTCCATTGGCAGTTGGGAGAACCTGGAAGATGCATTCCTTGACAACTTCGAGGGCACTTATGTGCGACCACCGGACGCTGATTACTTAAGTCACATAACCCAATAGCCCAGAGAGTCAGCCAGGAAATTCTAGACTCGGTTCTTAACTAAAAAGAACCAAATCGTCGACTGTCCGGATGCCGAAGCCCTAGTGGCCTTTAAGCATAACATCCGTGATGAGTGGCTTGCCCGACACCTTGGCCAAGAGAAGCCGAAATCCATGGCAGCCCTTACGACGCTCATGACCCGCTTTTGCGCGGGCGAGGACAGCTGGTTGGCTCGTAGCAACAACACATCAAGAAATCCTGGCACTTCGGACGCCAGAGATAGCAACGGCAAGCCCCAGCGAAACAGACACAAGCGTCGCAATAATAGCGACAACGCCGAAGACACGACCGTCAATGCCGGATTCAGTGGCTCTAAGTCCGGTCAACGGAAGAAGCCATTTACAAGAAACAATCCGAGCCCATGTAGTCTGTACCACATACTCGATCGCTCATGTCAAATCCACGGCACCCCCGATAAACCAGCCAACCACACCAACAGAGAATGTTGGGTATTTAAACAGGCCAGCGAGCTAAATGTCGAAAACAAGGAAAAGGGGTCGCATAGTTATGACGACAGGGAACCCCAGCTACCAAACACAGGGGGACAGAAGAAATTTCCTCCCCAAGTAAAAACGGTAAATATGATATATGCCACCCATATTCCCAAGCGGGAGCGGAAGCGCGCACTTAGGGACGTCTACGCGATGGAGCCAGTTGCCCCAAAGTTAAACCCATGGTCTTCCTGTCCGATCACCTTTGATCGCAGGGACCATCCGACCAGTATCCGTCATGGTGTCTCAGCCGCACTGTTCCTTGACCCTATCATTGACAGATTCCACCTCAAACGAGTCCTCATGGATAGTGGCAGCAGCCTGAACCTGCTCTATCAGGATACAGTGTGCAAAATGGGTATCGATCCCTCAAGGATCAAACCCACCAAACCACCTTCAAAGGTGTCATACCAGGAGTAGAGGCCTGTTGTATAGGCTCAATCACACTGGAAGTGGTCTTCGGATCCCCGGACAACTTCCGAAGCAAAGATTTAATCTTCGACCCCTTCCGTAGTGGTTATCATGCACTGCTAGGACGAACCGCATTTGCTCAATTCAATGCGGTGCCACACTACGACTACCTCAAGCTCAAGATGCCCGGACCCCGCGGTGTTATAACAGTCAATGGAAATACAGAGTGCTCCCTCCGTACAGAGGAGCACACTGCGGCCCTTGCAGCAGAAGTACAGAGCAACCTCCTTAGGCAGACCTTCAATTTGGCAATAAAGCCCCCGTACACAGTCAAGCGAGTCCAGAGTACTCTGAAACAGGATTGTCCGGCCCGTCCAGAGCTCGCCTAGCATTTCGGCCTCCATCCTAGTCCCAGTCAAGCGGTGAAATTTGTGCCGCGCGTACATAATTATGCACTCAAAATACCATGGGCATAGACGGAGGCACAACTTGACTATGGTCCACAATGCGGCTCAACCGCCCCGGAATCCGCATACCTTCACCTTTTTCTTTCTTTCAGGTCCCTATCTTCTTGAGGCTCTTCCGATAACCTGATTATCGGGCCCATCTCGGGACAGAAACACCAAGGAGGCAAGGAGCTTTGACGTACAAGGGAATCCCCAGGTGGTCTCTCATAACGATCGCTATACCTGTTTTACATACCCACACGCAACTCGCTCTTGGTTAGGGCATGTCAAATAGACCTATTTGCTTATCGCACTACTTGTATACATACACCTTGACGTATCATTCAAATAACAATGGAAAATAATGTACATTGTCAGCTTATTACTACATTTCTTTTTTTCCTTGACTGTTTATTTATTACAAATCTCACCTGTACATTCTGGTACGTTCAGTTCGCCAGGGGCTTCAGTGTACCCCATAACACGACAAAAAAGTCTGAACACTTTTGACAGTGCGGCACCCCGAACTTATAGCATTATATCATCAGCTCCAAATCATGTCTTGGGTCAATAGTTGGGTTGCCCGGCTCCTATGCTTTCTACCCTACGTTCCGCTACATCGGCTAGGGTAGTAAAGGGAGAACTACTATGATTGTGTCCCAGTTCTTCCGGATGAGCACCTCAGTAGAGAAAGCCGAAAACTGACTGTCATGATGCGGCGAGAGCTCGTCGCTGTTTGAGAGGTTTCAAATCCTTAAAGAGTTTTTCCGCTTCATGCGAGGAATCGGTCTTTGTCCAATTTAGGCATGTATAGCGCCCCAAGTTCGGCCTTCCGAATACCAGGGGCTACGCCAAAATTTAAAATTATAGAACTTCTATGGGTAAGTGAGAGTGATAAAGCTGTATAGTCCGATTGCCTTGTTCGTTGCTCTAAACACCTCCTCAAAGGAGAAAAAACTTGTATAAAGAGTGTTTAGATTTATCCCGAACACCCCTGTACTAGTTACATGGGGGCAGAAGCCGACGACTGGCCAACACTCAGATTTTGTAAACGGCCGCACATGAGGTAAAATTTTAAATCAACAAGCATTATATTGCGCAAATGAACTTGTTTCATATTATAGGATAACATGAGTGCATTCATTCAAAGATTACATCCTTAGTACATTATTCCACCACAAGGCGGGAGCCCTTCAAGACACTGTCATAATAATTTTCGGGTCGGAGGTGCTCCTTGCCCTTCGGTGGCCCCTCGGTCATCAGCGCCGTGGCGTCCATCTTCGCCCAATGCATCTTTGCACGGGAAAAGGCCATCCATGCACCTTCAATGCAAACCGACCGCTTTATGACTTCAAGACATGGGAAGACACTCACAAGCCATTTCACGAGACCGAAGTAGCTGCTGGGCATAGGCTCGGCAGGCCACAGCCGGACTATGAGGTCCTTCATGGCCAGTTCGACTACCCTGTGCAGCTCGACCAGTTGCTTCAGCTGGTCGCTCAAGGGCATCAGATGTTCTGTCCCAAGATATTGGGACCAGAACAACTTTTCCATTGAGCTCCCTTCTTTGGCTCGGTAGAACTCCGCGGCATCTGATATGCTGCACAGCAGATCCACAAACGCTCCTGAGAACTCCAAATTCGGGTAAGTAAAAGGAAAGTCTCCTTCACATGCTTGCTTTGCATAACAAATGCCTTACCCGCCGCAATCTTCTTGGCCGCCTGAATCTCCTGGAGGGCCTTCTGGGCTTCGGCTTTGGCGTCTTGCATGCTCTGGAGGGCCTTAGCAAGCTCGGACTCTTGAGTCTAAGAGTCACGCTCCAAGTACTCGTATTTCTGGACGAAATCCTAGAGCTCTTGCTGGACCACGTTGACCCGGGCCTCTTGCTTCTCGCGCTCGGCGCATTCCTTGGCCGCTTTGTCTTCAACCTCGGCCAATGCCTTTTTAAGGGCCGCCACTTCGGTCGTGGCCACTATCAAAGTTCCTGACGCTTCTATCATCAAAAACCATTTATCCTTTGTAAATATATAGATGGGGTATTGCGTACCTTGACTTTCCTCGAGCTGCCTCTTCACGAGGCCGAGCTCTCCCTCAGTCCACTCCAGGTCATGCTTTAGTCCATAGACCTCCGCAGTATGAGCGGTAGCGGCCAGCAGCGATGCCTGCTTATTCACATAGACATCTTTTGTTAGACTCTTGCAAACATTATTTGATCCTCTGTTCGGCTTTTCTTTCCGAACACCAAACAGAGCATCGGGGGCTACTGTCTATACTGTGATTTCTCTTACAATTTTATTACTTACCTCAAAGCCTGTTAGAAGGCTAGGGCAGGCTTCGGTCAATCCGCTTTTAGCGGACCGGACCTTCTCAATCACCGTACTCATAAGAATACGGTATTCTTCATCAGTGGAAGCACTGCGAAGCGCTTCCAGCAAGTTGTCCGGTGCCTCTGGATGGACAGAGGTCGCGGCTCGCCCTCCTTAGAGAGGGGCTGCCTACCTGAATTCGGAACCACTTGAGTTTCCGGAGCCATATTTGGCTGGGGGCCAAACTGGCTGCGGCCCCCATTATCGGAGTCCATGGGGGTCTTCCCCCCATGTGCCCGCCAAGTGGGATTTCTCCTGGGGGCGTCTCCGGAACTGTCTCCCCTTGGCCCGGTATCCTTCGAGACAACACCTCGGTGTCGTCCGCGGGCCTGGGGGAGGAGGCTGTCGGAAGCGAATCTCCGTTCATCACTGACGGGTCCAGAGACCCCTCCGAAGAGGAGGATATCTCGATGTTGGATTTGGCCGGACTGCAAGTGCACGTTTGGCATGATAAGAAGCGATAAAACAAACATACCAGAAGTACTATTGTGTCCGGATACTTACGACTTAGCCAGGGGCTTATCCCTGGGCTCCCATTCCTCGCCGCTGTTGGTGGCTGCGGTGGAGTGGTCCGGAATGAAGGTTTTTCCCTTCTTGGACACCTCAGCCTCCCCGTGCGTGGCGACCTTCCTCTTCTTTCTCCCCCCGGTGGGTGGGTGGGGGGGGGGGTTAATTTCCTCCTCCTCCTCCTCCTCGTCTTTGGTGGAGGAGTGCGTCTCGGTGTCTTCGGACATCCTGTCCGATGCGACCTTGCGTCGGAGACCTTCTCTGGTCCCCGCAGCCGCCTCATATGTCTCCTACGTATCTATAATTTTTGATTGTTCCATGCTATTATATTACCTCTTTTGGATGTTTATGGGCTTTATTTTACACATTTATATTATTTTTGGGACTAACCTACTAACCGGAGGCCCAGCTCGTATTGCTGTTTTTTTGCCTATTTCAGTATTTTGAAGAAAAGGAAAATCAAACGGAGTCCAAACGGAATGAAACCTTCGGGGGCGTGATTTTTGGAACAAACGTGATCCAAAGGACTTGGAGTGCAAGCCAAGAAGCAACAGAGGCGGCCACGAGATAGGAGGGCGCGCCCCCTGTCTTGTGGGCCCCTCGGGCGGCCACCGACGTACTTCTTCCTATATATACCTACGTACCCCAAAAACATCCAGGGAGCCAACGAAACACAATTTCCACCACCGTAACCTTCTGTATCCGTGAGATCCCATCTTGGAGCCTTCGCCAGCGCTCCGCCGGAGGGGGAATCGACCATGGAGGGCTTTTACATCAACAACATAGCCCCTCCAATGAGTTGTGAGTAGTTTACCACAGACCTTCGGGTCCATAGTTATTAGCTAGATGGCTTCTGATACGTCTCCAACGTATCTATAATTTTTGATTGCTCCATGCTACTTTATCTACTGTTTTGGACTATATTGGGCTTTATTTTCCACTTCTATATTATTTTTGGGACTAACCTATTAACCAGAGGCCCAGCCCAGAATTGCTGTTTTTTTGCCTATTTCAGTGTTTCAAAGAAACGGAATATCAAACGGAGTCCAAACGGAATGAAACCTTCGGGAACGTGATGTTCTCACCGAACGTGATCCAGGAGACTTGGACCCTGCTCCAAGGAACAAAAGAGTCGGTCATGAGGGTGGGGGGCGCCCCCCCCTAGGGCGCGCCCCCTGCCTCGTGCCCCCCTATTGCTCCACCGACGTACTCCTTCCTCCTATATATACCTACGTATCCCCAAACGATGAGAACAGGAGCCAAAAACCTAATTCCAGTGCCGCAACCTTCTGTATCCACGAGATCCCATCTTGGGGCCTGTTCCGGAGCTCCACCGGAGGGGGCATCCACCATGGAGGGCTTCTACATCAACACCATAGCCCCTCCGATGAAGTGTGAGTAGTTTACTTCAGGCCTTTGGGTCCATAGCTAGTAGCTAGATGGCTTCTTCTCTCTTTTTGGATCTCAATACAATGTTTTCCCCTCTCACGTGGAGATCTATTCGATGTAATCTTCTTTTTGCGGTGTGTTTGTTGAGACCGATGAATTGTGGGTTTATGATCCAACTTATCTATGAATAATATTTGAATCTTCTCTGAATTCTTTTATGTATGATTGAGTTATCTTTGCAAGTCTCTTCGAATTATCCATTTGGTTTGGCCAACTAGATTGGTAGTTCTTGCAATGGGAGAAGTGCTTAGCTTTGGGTTCAATCTTGTGGTGTCCTTTCCCAGTGACAGAAGGGGCAGCAAGGCACATATTGTATTGTTGCCATCGAGGATAACAAGATGGATTTTTTATCATATTGCATGAATTTACCCCTCTACATCATGTCATCTTGCTTAAGGCGTTACTCTGTTTTTAACTTAATACTCTAGATGCATGCTGGATAGCGGTCGATGAGTGGAGTAATAGTAGTAGATGTAGAATCGTTTCGATCTACTTGTCTCGGACGTGATGCTTATATACATGATCATACCTAGATATACTCATAACTATGCTCAATTCTGTCAATTGCTCAACAGTAATTTGTTCACCCACCGTAGAAAATCTATGCTCTTGAGAGAAGCCACTAGTGAAACCTATGGCCCCCGGGTCTATTCTCATCATATCAATCTTCATTTACTTTATTACTTGCTTTGTTTTTACTTTGCCTTTTACTTTTCACTTTGCATCTATATACCAAAAATACCAAAAATATTATTTATCATCTCTATCAGATCTCACTCTCCTAAGTGACCGTGAAGGGATTGACAACCCCTAACCGCGTTGGTTGCGAGGAGCTATCGTTTTGTGTAGGTACGAGGGACTTGTGCGTGGTCTCCTACTGGATTGATACCTTGGTTCTCAAAAACTGAGGGAAATACTTACGCTGCTTTGCTGCATCATCCTCTCCTCTTCGGGGAAATCCAACGCAGTGCTCAAGAGGCAGCAAGAAGAATTTCTAGCGCCGTTGCCGGGGAGGCTCACACAAGAGCAAGTCAACCATACTAAGTACCTATCACAATCCCTATCTCTTGCATTACATTATTTGCCATTTGCCTCTCGTTTTCCTCTCCCCCACTTCACCCTTGCCGTTTTATTCGCCCTCTCTTTCCCAATCTCCTCCTCTCTTTTTTCCCGTTTGCCTTTTCCCGTTGCCTTTCTGTTTGCTCGTGTGTCAGTTTGCTTGCTTGTCGTTATGTCTGAAATTGGGGAAATTATTGCCGACATGGGCGATAATAATATCATGGAAAATTCTGAAGCTCCTGCTGAAGAATCCCCTACCTATCATACAAAAAGATTTCGAATCGGTAGTGGTAATATTATTGGAAAAGGGGTTATTCAAGATTTCTTTACTTGTGCCGGTGCTTTGCCCTATATGGGCAGTTCTATTCTTCATAGAACCAGTAGTCTTGCGGACGCCATTGCCATGCTTATCATTGAACTTGAAAGGCAATTTATGCAGATCCAATCTTCTATACAAAGGATTTTCCTAGAATTTTCTAATATCGAACACTCCTCTGTTAAGCGTGCCGCTACAATATTTTTGGCTCATGAATTCAGAATTATAATAAAAGAGGCCAAAGAAATCTTTGTGCATTATAGGGTGGACGCCAGCCGTCCTCCCATAGAATCTATCCTCTTTGATCAAGAAGAAATTATGCGTTTTCAATCTCTTGACTATGTTGCTTTCAATGAAAACCTTAGAAAAAAGGTGCCAACCAACGTTTTAATCGATAGAATCTCTAAACTTAATGATGATTTGGCTATTTGAAATAATGAGTTAGGATACTCTCTTGAGTGTAGACTCACAAGGTTCTGTCAAAAGAACGCTTATAATGATGAATTGGTTGTGCATTATGAAGGGCCGAAAGAGGAACCTATACCTCCTAAAATTGATCTTGGGGATTTTTGCCCTATTAAATTTAGCCCTTTCGAGTACTTTTGCTTACCTCAAAGAAAACTTGCTTCCGAACGTAGAGAATATGAAATGAGTTTCACCGATCTATCTTATTACTACGGCACTACCTAGATCTATCCTTGCTTTTATGCCTAGCTAGGGGCGTTAAACGATAGCGCTTGTTGGGAGGCAACCCAATTTTATTTTTGTTTTCTGTTTTTGCTTCTGTTTAGGAATGAATCCATCTAGCCTCTGTTTGGATGTGGTTTTATGTTTTAAGTAGTGTTTGTGCCAAGTAGAACCTATAGGATAACCTATGATGATAGTTGATTTGATTCTGCTGAAAAACAGAAACTTTGTGTGCACGAATATAATTTTGTTAAATCACACGAACATGATTTTGCGTTGATTCTTCTTTCTGCTGTTCAATAAACAAATTGTCCAGGACTTCCTATTTTGGTAGAATGTTTAGAGTTCCAGAAGTTTGCGTTAGTTACAGATTACTACAGACTGTTCTGTTTTTGACAGATTCTGTTTTGCGTGTGTTGTTTGCTTATTTTGATGAATCTATGGCTAGTAAAATAGTTTATAATCCATAGAGAAGTTGGAATACAATAGTTTTAACACCAATATAAATAAATAATGAGTTCATTACAGTACCTTTAAGTAGTCTTTTGTTTTTTTCTCTAGTGGAGCTCACGAGATTTCTATTGAGTTTTGTGTTGTGAAGTTTTCAAGTTTTGGGTGAATTCTTTTGATGGATTATGGAACAAGGAGTGGCAAGAGCCTAAGCTTGGGGATGCCCATGGCACCCCCAAGATAATCCAAGTACACCAAAAAGTCAAAGCTTGGGGATGCCCCGGAAGGCATCCCCTCTTTCGTATACTTCCATCGGTAATTTACTTGGAGCTATATTTTTATTCACCACACGATATGTGTTTTGCTTGGAGTGTCTTGTATCATTTGCATCTTTGCTTGTTAGTTTACCACAATCATCCTTGCTGTACACACCTTTTGAGAGAGACATACATGAATTGGAAATTGCTAGAATACTCTATGTGGTTCACTTATATCTTTTGAGCTTGATAGTTTTGCTCATAGTGCTTCACTTATATCTTTTGAGCATGATAATTTTTGCTCTAGTGCTTCACTTAGATATTTTAGAGCACGGTGGTGGATTTGTTTTAAAGAAACTATTGATATCTCATGCTTCACTTAGATTATTTTGAGAGTCGTTAATAGCATGGTAATTTGCTTAATATTAATATACTTGGTATTCAAGATATGTGAAACTTTCTTTTGAGTGAATTGAATACTAAGATAAGTTTGATGCTTGATAATTGTTTTGAGATATGGAGGTGATAATATCAAAGTCGTGCTAGTTGAGTAATTGTGAATTTGAGAAATTCTTGTGTTGAAGTTTGCAAGTCCTGTAGCATGCACATATGGTTAAAGTTATGTAACAAATTTGAAACATGAAGCGTACCTGGCTTGTGCATCCTTATGAGTGGCGGCCGGGGACGAGCGATGGTCTTTTCCTACCAATCTATCCCCCTAGGAGCATGCATGTAGTACTTGATTTTTGATGACTTCTAAATTTTTGCAATAAGTATATGAGTTCTTTTGACTAATGTTGAGTCCATGGATTATACGCACTCTCACCTTTCTGCCTTTGCTAGCCTCTTCGGTACCGTGCATTGCCCTTTCTCACCTTGAGAGTTGGTGCAAACTTCGCCGGTGCATCCAAACCCCGTGATACGATACGCTCTATCACACATAAACCTCCTTATATCTTCCTCAAAACAGCCACCATACCTACCTATCATGGCATTTCCATAGCCATTCCGAGATATATTGCCATGCAACTTCCATCATCATCATCATGACATACATTACTTTTGTCATATTGCCATTACATGATCATGTAATTGACATCGTATTTGTGGCAAAGCCGCCATGCATTATTTTTCATACATGTCAGTCTTGATTCATTGCACCATCCCGGTACACTGTCGGAGGCATTCATATAGAGTCATATCTTGTTCTAAGTTTCGAGTTGTAATCATTATGTTGTAATTAATAGAAGTGTGATGATCATCATTATTAGAGCATTGCCAAAACAAAAAAAAAAGAAAAAAGAGAAAGGCCAAAAAAAAGAAAGGCCCAAAAAAATAAATAAATAAAAAGGGCAATGCTACTATCTCTTTTTCCACACTTGTGCTTCAAAGTAGCACCTTGTTCTTCATATAGTGAGTCTCATATGTTGTGCTTCAAAGTAGCACCTTGTTCTTCACGTAGTGAGTCTCATAAGTTGTCTTTTTATACTAGTGGGAACTTTTCATTATAGAACTTGGCTTGTATATTCCTACGATGGGCTTCCTCAAATGCCCTAGGTCTTCATGAGCAAGCGAGTTGGATGCACACCCACTAGTTTTCTTTTGTTGAGCATTCATATCTCTAGTGCATCCGTTGCATGGCAATCCCTACTCCTCATATTGACATCAATTGATGGGCATCTCCATAGCCCGTTGATTATCCTCGTCAATGTGGGACTTTCTCCTTTTTTATCTTCTCCACACAATCCCCATCATCATATTCTATTCCACCCATAGTGCTATATCCATGGCTCGCGCTCATGTATTGCGTGAAGGTTGAAAAAGTTTGAGATTATTTAAGTATGAAACAATTGCTTGGCTTGTCATCGGGGGTATAGAAGTTGGGAACATCTTTGTGTGACAAAAATGAAGCATAGCCTAACTATATGATTTTGTAGGGATGAACTTTCTTTTGCCATGCTATTTTGAGAAAACATGATTGCTTTGATTAGTATGCTTGAAGTATTATTATTTTTTATATCAATATGAACTTTTGTCTTGAATCTTTCGGATCTGAATATTCATGCCACAATTAAGAAGATTTACATTGAAATTATGCCAAAATATCACTCCGCATCAAAAATTCTTTTTTATCATTTACCTACTCGAGGACAAGCAGGAATTAAGCTTGGGGATGCCTAATACGTCTCCAACGTATCTATAATTTTTGATTGCTCCATGCTACTTTATCTACTGTTTTGGACTATATTGGGCTTTATTTTCCACTTTTATATTATTTTTGGGACTAACCTATTAACCGGAGGCCCAGCCCAGAATTGCTATTTTTGCCTATTTCAGTGTTTCAAAGAAACGGAATATCAAACGGAATGAAACCTTCGGGAACGTGATTTTCTCACCGAACGTGATCCAGGAGACTTGGACCCTGCTCCAAGGAACAAAAGAGTCGGTCACGAGGGTGGGGGCGCCCCCCCTAGGGCGCGCCCCCTGCCTCGTGGCCCCCCTGTTCCTCCACCGACATACCCCTTCCTCCTATATATACCTACGTATCCCCAAACGATCAGAACAGGAGCCAAAAACCTAATTCCACCGCCGTAACCTTCTGTATCTACGAGATCCCATCTTGGGGCCTGTTCTGGAGCTCCGCCGGAGGGGGCATCCACCACGGAGGACTTCTACATCAACACCATAGCCCCTCCGATGAAGTGTGAGTAGTTTACTTTAGACCTTCGGGTCCATAGCTAGTAGCTAGATGGCTTCTTCTCCCTTTTTGGATCTCAATACAATGTTCTCCCCCTCTCTCGTGGAGATCTATTCGACGTAATCTTCTTTTTGCGGTGTGTTTTTTGAGACCGATGAATTGTGGGTTTACGATCCAGCTTATCTATGAATAATATTTGAATCTTCTCTGAATTCTTTTATGTATGATTGAGTTATCTTTGCAAGTCTCTTTGAATTATCCATTTGGTTTGGCCAACTATATTGGTAGTTCTTGCAATGGGAGAAGTGCTTAGCTTTGGGTTCAATCTTGCGGCGTCCTTTCCCAGTGACAGAAGGGGTAGCAAGGCACGTATTGTATTGTTGCCATCGAGGATAACAAGATGGTTTTTTTTTATCATATTGCATGAATTTATCCCTCTACATCATGTCATCTTGCTTAAGGCGTTACTCTATTTTTAACTTAATACTCCAGATGCATGCTGGATAGTGGTCGATGAGTGGAGTAATAGTAGTAGATGTAGAACCGTTTCGATCTACTTGTCTCGGACGTGATGCCTATATACATGATCATACATAGATATACTCATAACTATGCTCAATTCTGTCAATTGCTCAACAGTAATTTGTTCACCCACCGTAGAAAATCTATGCTCTTGAGAGAAGCCACTAGTGAAACCTATGGCCCCCGGGTCTATTCTCATCATATCAATCTTCATTTAGTTTATTACTTGCTTTGTTTTTACTTTGCCTTTTACTTTTCACGTTGTATCTATATACCAAAAATACCAAAAATATTATTTATCATCTCTATCAGATCTCACTCTCGTAAGTGACCGTGAAGGGATTGACAACCCCTAATCGCGTTGGTTGCGAGGAGCTATCGTTTTGTGTAGGTACGAGGGACTTGTGCATGGTATCCTACTAGATTGATACCTTGGTTCTCAAAAACTGAGGGAAATACTTACGCAACTTTGCTGCAGCATCCTCTCCTCTTCGGGGAAATCCAACGCAGTGCTCAAGAGGTAGCAGCTTCTTCTCTCTTTTTGTATCTCAATACAATGTTCTCCCCCTCTCTTGTGGAGATCTATTCGATGTAAACTCTTTTTAGGGTGTGTTTGTTGAGATCCGATGAATTGTGGGTTTATGATCAAGTTTATCCATGAATAATATTTGAATCTTCTCTGAATTCTTTTATGTATGATTGAGTTATCTTTGCAAGTCTCTTCGAATTATCAGTTTGGTTTGGCCTACTTGATTGATCTTTCTTGCCATGGGAGAAGTGCTTAGCTTTGGGTTCAATCTTGCGGTGTCCTTACCCACTGACAGCAGGGGCAGCAAGGCACGTATTGTATTGTTGCCATCGAGGATAAAAAGATGGGGTTTATATCATATTTCTTGAGTTTATCCCTCTACATCATGTCATCTTTCTTAATGCGTTACTCTGTTCTTTATGAACTTAATACTCTAGATGCAGGCAGGAGTCGGTCGATGTGTGGAGTAATAGTAGTAGATGCAGGCAGGAGTCGGTCTACTTGTCGCGGACGTGATGCCTATATACATGATCATGCCTAGATAATCTCATAATTATTCGCTTTTCTATCAATTACTCGACAGTAATTTGTTCACCCACCGTAATACTTATGCTATCTTGAGAGAAGCCTCTAGTGAAACCTATGGCCCCCGGGTCTATCTCTTATCATATAAGCTTTCAATCTACTTTTATTTGCTTCTTTACTTTTTGCATCTATATTATAAAATACCAAAAATATATTTATCTTATCATATTATCTCTATCAGATCTCACTTTCGCAAGTGGCCGTGAAGGGATTGACAACCCCTTTATTGCGTTGGTTGCGAGTTCTTTGTTTGTTTGTGTAGGTGTGTGGGACTTTTGAGGAGCCTCCTACTGGATTGATACCTTGGTTCTCAAAAATTGAGGGAAATACTTACGCTACTATTGCTGCATCACCCTTTCCTCTTCAAGGAAAACCAACGCAAGCTCAAGACGTAACAAGAAGGATTTCTGGCGCCATTGCCGAGGAGGTCTTCGCTCAAGTAAAGACATACCAAGTACCCATCACAAACTCATCTCCCTCACATTTACATTATTTGCCACTTGCCTCTCGTTTTCCTCTCCCCCACTTCACCCTTGCCGTTTTATTTGCCCTCTCTTTCCCAATCTTCTCCTCTCTTTTTCGCTTGCCTTCTTCTGTTTGCTTATGTGTTGGATTACTTGTTGCCATGGCGCAAGATAATACCAAATTGTGTGATTTCTCCAATACCAATAATAATGATTTCCTTAGTACTCCGATTGCTCCTCTTAATGATGTTGAGTCTTGTGAAATCAATACTGCTGTGCTGAATCTTGTTATAAAAGATCAATTCGCCGGCCTTCCTAGTGAAGATGCCGCTACTCATCTAAACAACTTTGTTGATTTGTGTGATATGCAAAAGAAGAAAGATACGGATAATGATATTGTTAAATTGAAGTTATTTCCGTTTTCACTTAGAGATCGTGCTAAAGTTTGGTTTTCGTCTTTGCCTAAAAATAGTATTGATTCTTGGAACAAGTGAAATGATGCTTTGATCTCTAAGTATTTTCCTCCCGCTAAGATTATCACTCTTAGGAACGATATTATGAATTTTAAATAACTTGATCATGAGCATGTTGCTCAATCTTTGGAAAGAATGAAATTGATGATTCGCAATTGCCCTACTCATGGTTTGAATTTTTGGATGATCATACAAAATTTTATGCTGGTTTGGACTTTGCTTCTAGAAATCTCTTAGATTTGGCCGCGGGAGGCACGTTTATGGAAATCACGTTAGGAGATGCTACAAAACTTCTTGATAATATTATGCCTATTATTCTCAATGGCACACCGAAATATCTTCTAGTAAAAAAGTGCGTGCTATAGAAGAAATCAATGTTTTGAGTGGAAAGATGGATGAACTTATGAAGTTGTTTGCTACTAGAAATACTCCTCTTGATCCCAATGATATGCCTTTGTCTACTTTGATTGAGAATAATAATGAATCTAGGGATGTGAATTTTGTTGGTAGGAATAGTTTTGGAAACAATGCTTATAGAGGAAACTTTAATTCTAGACCGTTCCCTAGTAATTCCTCTAATAATTATGGAAATTCCTATAATAATTCTTATGGTAATTTTAATAAGATGCCCTCTTATTTTTAGAATAGTGTTAAAGAATTTATGATTTCTCAAAAGAATTTTAATGCTTTGCTTGAAGAAAAATTGCTCAAAGTTGATGATTTGGCTAGGAACGTTGATAGACTTTCGCTTGATGTTGATTCTCTTAAACTTAGATCTTCTCCTCCTAAGCATGATATCAATGAGTCTCTCAAAGCAATGAGAATTTCCATTGATGAGTGCAAGGAAAGAACCCCTAGATTGCGTGCTAAGAAAGGTTGCTTTGTAAAGGCGTGTTCTTCTAGTTTCAATGAAAATAATGATGAAGATCTTAAAGTTATTGGTGTT
>NC_041387.1:340692926-340706292 GCF_002162155.2 Triticum dicoccoides | reverse complement strand
AATTCAGAGTTTTTAGATCTTGATGCTAAATTTGGTAAAAGTGGGATTGGAGAGGTCATGACTTTAAATAGCATTGAACCCACTATCTCGGATTTCAAGGAATTTGATTATGATAATTGTTCTTTAGAAGGTTGTATTTCCTTGTTGCAATCCGTTGTTAATTCTCCTCATGCTTATAGTCAAAATAAAGCTTTTACCAAACATATTGTTGATGCCTTCATGCAATCTTATGATGAAAAACTTAATTTGGAAGTTTCTATACCTAGAAAACTTAATGATGAGTGGGAACCTACTATAAAGATTAGAATTAAATATCATGAGTGTTTTGCTTTGTGTGATTTGGGTGCTAGTGTTTCCATGATTCCGAAAACTTTATATGATATTCTAGGTTTCCATGATCTTGATGATTGCTCTTTAAATTTGTACCTTGCAGATTCCACCATTAAAAAGCCAATGGGAAGGATCAATGATGTTCTCATTGTTGCAAATAGAAATTTGGTGCCCGTAGATTTTATCGTTCTTGATATAGATTGCAATCTTTCTTGCCCTATTATTCTTGGTAGACCTTTCCTTAGAACGATTGGTGCGATTATTGATATGAAGAAAGGGAATATTATATTCCAAAGAAAGGCATGGAGCACTTTCCAAGAAATAAAGTCAAATTACCTTATGAATCTATCATGCAGGCTACTTATGAATTGAGTGCCAACGACGGCACTACTTAGATCTACGTTCGCTTTTATGCCTAGCTAGGGGCGTTAAACGATAGCGCTAGTTGGGAGGCAACCCAATTTTCTTTGTGTTTTTTGTTTTGTTTCTGTTTAGTAATACATTTTGCATCTACCTTCTGTTTAGATGTGTTTTTATGTTTTAATTAGTGTCTGTGCCAAGTAGAACCTATAGGATAACCTATGATGATAGTTGATTTGATTCTGCTGAAAAACAGAAACTTTGCACGCACGAAATTAGTTTTGTTAAATCACAAAATATGATTTTGCGTTGATTCTTTTTTATGATGATCAATAGAAAATTTTTCCAGGACTTCCTATTTTGGTAGGAGTTTTAGAGTTCCATAAGTTTGCATTAGTTACAGATTGCTACAGACTGTTCTGTTTTTGACAGATTCTGTTTTTGTGTGTTGTTTGCTTATTTTGATGCATCTATGGCTAGTAAAATAGTTTATAAACCATATATAACTTGGAATAAAGTAGGTTTAACACCAAAATAAATAAAGAATGAGTTCATTACAGTACCTTATGTCATGGTTTTGTTTTCTTTCACTAACGGAGCTTATAAGATTTCCTGTTGAGTTTTGTGTTGTGAAGTTTTCAAGTTTTGGGTAAAGCTTTGATGGACTATGGAATAAGGAGTGGCAATATCCTAAGCTTGGGGATGCCCATGGCACCCCAATATATTCAAGAATAGCCAAAAGCCTAAGCTTGGGGATGCCCCGGGAAGGCATCCCCTCTTTCGTCTTCGTTCATTGGTAACTTTACTTGGAGCTATATTTTTATTCGCCACATGATATGTGTTTTGCTTGGAGCGTCGTGTATTATATTAGTATTTGAATTTTAGTTTAGCACAATCATCCTTGATGTACACACCTTTTGGGAGAAGCCTACTTTATTAGAATTTTCTAGAATACTCTATGTGCTTCACTTATATCTTTTGAGCTTAATAGTTTTTGCTCTAGTGCTTCACTTATATCTTTTAGAGCACGACGATGGCTTAATTTTGTAGAAATTGCTAGTCTCTCATGATTCACTTATATTATTTTGAGAGCATTTTAGAACAGCATGGTATTTGCTATGGTCATAAATTGGTCCTAGAATGGTAGGCATCCAAGTTGGGTATAATAAAAACTATCATAAGGAAGTGAATTGGATGCTATGATCAATTTGATACTTGATAATTGTTTTGAGATATGGAGGTAGTGATATTAAAGTCATGCTAGTTGGGTGATTATGAATTTAAATAATGCTTGTGTTGAAGTTAGCAAGTCCCGTAGCATGCACGTATGGTTAAAGTTGTGTAACAAATTTGAAACATGAAGTGTACCTGGCTTGTGCATCCTTATGAGTGGCGGTCGGGGACGAGCGATGGTCTTTTCCTACCAATCTATCCCTCTAGGAGCATGCATGTAGTGCTTGATTTTTGATGACTTCTAAATTTTTGCAATAATTATATGAGTTCTTTTGACTAATGTTGAGTCGATGGATTATACGCACTTTTAACTTTCCATCATTGCTAGCCTCTTCAGTACCGTGCATTGCCCTTTCTCACCTTGAGAGTTGGTGCAAACTTCGCCTGTGCATCCAAACCCCGTGATACGATACACTCTATCACTCATAAACCTCCTTATATCTTCCTCAAAACAGCCACCATACCGACCTATTATGGCATTTCCATAGCCATTCCGAGATATATTGCCATGCAACTTTCCACCGTTCCGTTCATCATCATCATGACATACATTACTTTTGTCATATTGCCATTGCATGATCTTGTAGTTGACATCGTATTTGTGGCAAAGCCACCATGCATAATCTTTCATACATGTCACTCTTGATTCATTGCACCATCCCGGTACACCGCCGGAGGCATTCATATAGAGTCATATCTTGTTTTAGTTTCGAGTTGTATTTTCTATGTTGTAATCAATAAAAGTGTGTTTTTCATCATTGTTAGAGCATTGCCCAAAAAAAAGAAAAAAAGAAAGGCCAAAGGAAAAAAAGAAAATAAAAAAAGAAAATAAAAAGGGAAAATAAATAAAAGGGGCAATGTTACTATCTCTTTTTTTCCACACTTGTGCTTCAAAGTAGCACCTTGTTCTTCATGTAGTGAGTCTCATATCTTGTGCTTCAAAGTAGCACCTTGTTCTTCATGTAGTGAGTCTCATATCTTGTGCTTCAAAGTAGCACCATGTTTTTCATATAGCGAGTCTCATATGTTGTCACTTTCATATACTAGTGGGAATTTTCATTATAGAACTTGGCTTGTATATTCCTACGATGGGCTTCCTCAAATGCCCTAGGTCTTCATGAGCAAGCAAGTTGTATGCACACCCACTAGTTTTCTTTTGTTGAGCATTCATTTATAGCTCCAGTGCATCCGTTGCATGGCAATCCCTACTCCTCATGTTGACATCAATTGATGGGCATCTCCATAGTCTGTTGATTATCCTCGTCAATGTGAGACTTTCTCCTTTTTTGTCTTCACCACACAATCCCCATCATCATATTCTATTCCACCCATAGTGCTATATCCATGGCTCACGCTCATGTATTGCGTGAAGGTTGACCAAGTTTGAGATTATTTAAGTATGAAACAATTGCTTGGCTTGTCATCGGGGGTATAGAAGTTGGGAACATCTTTGTGTGACGAAAATGAAGCATAGCCTAACTATATGATTTTGTAGGGATGAACTTTCTTTAGCCATGTTATTTTGAGAAGACATGATTGCTTTGATTAGTGTGCTTGAAGTGTTACTATTTCTTTTATCAATATGAACTTTTATTTTGAATCATTTGTATCTGAACATTCATGCCACAATAAAGAAAATTACATTGAGAATTTTGCTAGGTAGCATCCCACATCAAAAATTCCGTTTTTATCATTTACCTACTCGAGGACGAGCAGGAATTAAGCTTGGGGATGCTTGATACGTCTCTAACGTATCTATAATTTTTGGTTGTTCCATGCTATTATATTACCCCTTTTGGATGTTTATGGGCTTTATTTTACACATTTATATCATTTTTGGGACTAACCTACTAACCGGAGGCCGAGCCCGTATTGCTGTGTTTTTGCCTATTTCAGTATTTCGAAGAAAAGGAATATCAAACGGAGTCCAAACGGAATGAAACCTTCGGGAGCGTGATTTTTGGAACGAACGTGATCCAGAGGACTTGGAGTGCAAGCCAAGAAGCAGCCGAGGCGGCCACGAGATAGGAGGGCGCGCCCCCTGTCTTGTGGGCCCCTCGGGCGGCCACTGACGTACTTCTTCTTCCTATATATACCTACGTACCCCAAAAACATCCAGGGAGCCAACGAAACACAATTTCCACCATCGTAACCTTCTGTATCCGCGAGATCCCACCTTGGAGCCTTCGCCGGTGCTCCGCCGGAGGGGGAATCGACCACGGAGGGCTTCTACATCAACACCATAGCCCCTCCGATGAGTTGTGAGTGGTTTACCACAGACCTTCGGGTCCATAGTTATTAGCTAGATGGCTTCTTCTCTCTTTTTGGATCTCAATACAATGTTCTCCCCCTCTCTTGTGAAGATCTATTCGATGTAAACTCTTTTTGCGGTGTGTTTGTCGAGATCCGATGAATTGTGGGTTTATGATCAAGTTTATCTATGAATAATATTTGAATCTTCTCTGAATTCTTTTATGTATGATTGAGTTATCTTTGCAAGTCTCTTCGAATTATCAGTTTGGTTTGGCCTACTAGATTGATCTTTCTTGCCATGGGAGAAGTGCTTAGCTTTGGGTTCAATCTTGCGGTGTCCTTACCTAGTGACAACAGGGGCAGCAAGGCACGTATTGTATTGTTGCCATCGAGGATAAAAAGATGGCGTTTATATCATATTGCTTGAGTTTATCCCTCTACATCATGTCATCTTTCTTAATGCGTTACTCTGTTCTTTATGAACTTAATACTCTAGATGCAGGCAGGAGTCGGTCGATGTGTAGAGTAATAGTAGTAGATGCAGGCAGGAGTCGTTCTACTTGTCGCGGATGTGATGCCTATATACATGATCATGCCTAGATAATCTCATAATCATTCGCTTTTCTATCAATTGCTCGACAGTAATTTGTTCACCCATCGTAATACTTATGCTATCTTGAGAGAAGCCTCTAGTGAAACCTATGGCCCCGGGGTCTATCTTTTATCATATAAGCTTTCAATCTACTTTTATTTGCATCTTTACTTTTTGCATCTATATTATAAAATACCAAAAATATATTTATCTTATCATATTATCTCTATCAGATCTCACTTTCGCAAGTGGCCGTGAAGGGATTGACAACCCCTTTATTGCGTTGGTTGCGAGTTCTTTGTTTGTTTGTGTAGGTGTGTGGGACTTTTGAGGAGCCTCCTACTGGATTGATACCTTGGTTCTCAAAAATTGAGGGAAATACTTACGCTACTATTGCTGCATCACCCTTTCCTCTTCAAGGAAAACCAACGCAAGCTCAAGACGTAGCACCGCCTTCTTGGCCTTATTCTCTGGCACCTCGTAAGGCGCCGGAAGCAACATCTTCGTTAGAAGAGGCGATTCTGGGTCTTCAGGTAGCCGAGCCGGACAGTCAATCTGCTCCGCTATCGCTACCTAGGCCTGTAAAATCGGCAGTGGAGGCTTAGATTCTTCCCGCGGATGTGCTGGTAAAAGGCATATCTTGCAAAATATGAAAACTTACCGGATTGGCTTGGCGTTTCGCACTGAGTCCGCAATCTTTGGTTATGGGTGGTGGTACCTCGTTGGCCTTGAAAAGCGCCTTCTAGACGTCTTCGTGCATCATGCCGAAGAGCTCTCGCAGCGTCTGGTGTTCGGCCAGGTTGAACTCCCACAAATTGCAAACCCGTCTCTGACACGGAAGGATCCGGCAAAGGAGCATAACCTGGACCACGTTGACAAGCTTGATTTTCTTGCTTATCATATTTTAGACGTAGGTCTGAAGTCTGGTCAGCTCTTCCACTGAGCCCCAGGCTAAGCCCTTCTCTTTCCAGGAGTTGAGCCGCATGGGGACGCCGGATCGAAATTCAGGGGTCACTGCCCAGTTGGCATCGCGCGGCTCGGTTATGTAGAACCACCCCGATTGCCACCCCTTCACAGTCTCCACAAAGGAGCCTTCGGGCCAGGTGACATTGGACATCTTGCCCACCATGGGCCCCTCGCACTCCGCTTGTTGGCCTCCCACCACCTTTGGCTTCATGTTGAAGGTCTTCAGCCATAGGCCGAAGTGGGGCGTGATGCGGAGGAAGGCCTCACACATGACGATGAACGCCGAGATGTTGAGGATGATGTTGGGGGCTGATGATGTTATGTACCTAGGGTAGGGTCATGGACCTATCTAGGATACCATACCCAAGGACATCCTTAGACGAAGCTACCTTCCAGTCGACCAAGAGGGACTCCACTCGACCGGCTAGAAGACACTCGACGAACCTAAAGACACTCAACCATGAAGACTCACTCGACCCACCAGGAGTTCAGGATCTACTCTTTATCCAAACGGTCTGTAATTAAGTAGTCTTAATGGTCATGATGACACTTTATGTAGGGCGTTACCAGTAACGCCCGACCTTAATGTACTTTAACCCTCTGCTACGTGGGTTGGCTGGGGTCCTGGCGTCCTCTGTATAAGCCACCCCCCTCCACTGGTAGAAGGGTTCGACCCCTGTAACTCATATACACATAAACCAGTCGACCGCCTCCGGGCTCCGAGACGTAGGGCTATTACTTCCTCAGAGAAGGGCCTGAACTCGTTAAACACTCGTGTGTACAACTACTCCATAGCTAGGATCTTGCCTCTCCATACCTACCCTCATTCTACTGTCAGACTTAGAACCACGACAGTTGGCGCCCACCGTGGGGCAGGTGTCTTAGCGACTTTTTGGAGAAGTTGCAATTTGTCCGATTGCCTTCATCATGGTTTCCGGCGGAGCTCTGGTCGAGGGCCGCGAGATCCGTCTCGGTGCGCTCGCTTTCATCACCGACGACTCTGCTTAGCTCCAGGAGGCACCACTCAACATCGACGCTCTCCCCGTCCGCGGGGCGACGCACTTTCGAGCGTGTGTCCGCGGCGTCCTGCTGCGGCAGCCGTCGACTCCTTACCGGTCGACTCCGGTGCTGTCTTCCCTCCCTGTCTCCCGCCAGCGCAAGCGCTCCGGTCGGTCGAGGCTCCAGCGATGGGTGAGACACGCAGTAGCTCGCCAATCGGCCACCACCCAAGTCGCGGCAATTGAGCTCGACGAATCTCTCTACGGCCTGTTCGACCTGTCGACTGGCTCCATAGAGACTGCATCCGAGTGCGATAGCAGTGATCCAGCGGTGGAGGTCCTGATGGTCAACGGGCCTCGTAGCCCTCCCGGTTTCCCCCGCAACGATGGGATGGACGACGGGGGCGACCCCGCTTAGGCCCACGAAGAGTATCAGCCCGAGCCACTCACTTCTCAGCAGAGGGAAGAACTTCGCCGCCGGAACATGGATGCCCTGCATACTCCCATTGCAGGAGAAACTCCTGAGGCTTGTGCCTTGGAAGAGGCGCGCTTGGCCAACTTGGCTGAACGCACTCGACTGGAGAACCTCTAGCGAGCACTCGACGAGCGTGCGCGTCAACGAGTACCCAACTCCAGCCGACGTCAGCTCTTTCCGCAACCGACTCAGGTATATCGAACCCCGATTCAGAATTTGGCAGCTGCAGCCCGTATAGCAGAGTCAATTCAGCCCTCTCAGTCAGAGGCTGGAAGAGGCTTGATGCAGATCAGAGATTTGCTCTGGGCGGCAGGAGATCAGAATTCAGTTGTGTCACAGTCACGCAACAGGATTCACAGTAGATCCGTCGCTGCGAATACTATTCAGTCGGCTCATAGTCCAAGGTTGCCTCCGAGGCGCGTGGGACGTGAAGGCCGGTGGGACCACTATGATGATCGATTTGATCGTGATGACAGGCGTCGAGTGCCCATTCCTCCCTCGAGAAGTGGGTCTAACGCCCATCAACAGCAAGATGACAGACGCCAACTCAGTGTTGGGCGGAGAGCTCCAGTCGACCCCAGAGAGCTGGGCTTTGACGCCAGATCCATCATCGTGCAAGGTTTGGTCGACCAGAACAGAGCTCATAGAGGTGGCCATGACAGAGATGTGCCCACGAGCAGCCGAGTCCACGTTTCAGGTCCAGAATGCTTTAGCAGAGCCATCAGAGCCGTAGTGATACCCCCCAACTTCAGGTTGGCGACCGGAGTGAGTAAGTTCACCAGAGAGTCTAAGCCTGAAACTTGGCTTGAAGACTACCGAGTGGCTGTTCAAATTGGTGGCGGTAATGATGAGGTGGCCATGAAGCATTTGCCACTTATGCTAGAGGGTTCGGCCAGGGCGTGGTTGAATCAGTTAGATCCTAACAGCATTTACACCTGGGAAGATCTTTCCCGAGTGTTCGTCAGGACATTCGAGGGAACTTGCAAGCGACCGGCCGGATTGACAGAGCTGCAAGTTTGTGTACAAAAGTCGAGTGAAACATTGAGAGATTACATCTAGAGATGGATCACCTTGCATCATACTGTAGAGAATGTGTCGGACCATCAAGCGGTCTGCACCTTCAAGGATGGTGTCAAGAACAGAGAGTTGAGCCTGAAGTTTGGTCGAACTGGAGATATGACCCTGAGTCAGATGTTGGAAATAGCCACCAAGTACGCCAATGGCGAAGAAGAGGACCGACTCCGGAGTGGCAAGTACAAGCCGAGTCAGTCGAAGAAAGGAAACTCCAGTTGGAAGCAGAAGCGAAAGGCCGAACCGGCTGCTCCTGGAGAGGCTCTGGCCGTGACTCAGGGCAAATTCAAAGGGAAGCCTAAAGGATCTTGGAACCCCAAGAAGGTAAAGGATAAGGAAGGTAATGACGTGATGGATCTACCATGTCATATCCACACGAAGAAAGACGAAGAGGGTAACTTCATCTACCCAAAGCATACCACTCGCCAGTGCCGGCTCTTAATCCAGCAGTTTCAAGGAAAACAGCCGAAGGACAAAGAGAAGGAGTCGGACAAGGCCGAGGACAAGAAGGACAGTGATGGAGAGTACCCTCATGTCAACTCCACTCTGATGATTTTTGCTGATGTAGAGAGCAAAAGTCGACTCAAAGTGATCAACCGTGAGGTCAATATGGTCGCCCCGGTGACACCAAGCTATCTGAGATGGTCGCAAACTCCCATTACTTTCGACCTGTCTGATCACCCTACTCACATTGCCACCCCTGGGAGGCAAGTGCTGGTGGTCGACCCAGTCGTCGAAGGCACTCGACTGACGAAAGTATTGATGGATGGCGCAGTGGATTGAATATACTGTATGCAAAGACGCTCAAGGGAATGGGCATTCCGATGTCTAGGCTCAGTTCCAGCAACATGAGTTTTCACGGAGTTATCCCTGGAAAGAAGGCTGAGTCACTCGGCCAAATAGCTCTGGATGTAGTGTTCGGCGACTCGATGCATTTCCGCAAAGAGAAGCTGACATTTGAAGTCGTGGATTTCGGAAGCGCCTACCACGCTATTTTGGGAAGACCAGCCTATGCCCGCTTCATGGCTCGACCATGTTATGTGTACCTCAAATTAAAGATGCCTGGCCCCAAGGGCGTGATCACTATCACTAGCAGCCGGAAGAAGGCAGAAGAGTGTTTCCAAAAAGTCTCAAAGATTGCGGATGACCAGATAACAGTGGTAGAGCTGGAGGAATACAAGAAAAACGCAGATCCGAGTGATTTGTTGCGGGCCAAGAAGCCCACCACAGAGTCAGCATTTCAGTCGTCTGGGGAGACGAATCACATCCACCCGACTGACCCCAATGCAGCTCCGACCCATATTTCCACAACACTCGACTCTAAATAGGAAGAAGCGCTCATCCAGTTCCTCCGTGAGAACTGGGACATCTTTGCATGGAAGCCAGCTGACATGCCAGGTGTTCCCAGGGGGCTGGCTGAGCATCGCCTTAGAGTTGACTCAAAAGCGAAACCTGTTAAAGAGCATCTTCGACGATCCGCCGTTCAGAAGAAAAAAGCCATTGGCGAGGAGGTGGCTCGACTCCTTGCAGCAGAGTTTATCCGAGAGATATACCACTCCGAGTGGCTCGCCAATGTCGTCATGGTTCCCAAGAAGGATAACTCACTTCGCATGTGCATTGATTTCAAACATATCAATCGGGCCTGCCCAAAAGATCATTTTCCTCTCCCTCGCATCGACCAAATTGTCGACTCGACCGCAGGGTGCGAGAGATTGTCTTTTTTAGACGCTTATTTTGGGTATCATCAGATCCGTCTGTATGGACCTGACGAAATCAAAACAGCTTTCATCACTCCATTCGGATTCTTCTGCTATATCACCATGCCATTCGGCCTCAAGAATGCCGGAGCCACGTTCATGAGAATGATTCAAAAGTGTTTACTCACTCAAATCAGTCGGAATGTGGAAGCGTACATGGATGATATCGTGGTCAAGTCGCGAAAGGGTTCCGACCTATTGACTGACCTAGCTGAAACATTTTCCAATCTCAGAAGGTATGATATCAAGCTTAATCCATCAAAGTGCACATTCGGAGTACCTGGCGGAAAGTTACTCGATTTTATCGTTTCAGAACAAGGAATCGATGCTAACCCAGAAAAAGTTGGCACCATACTCCGAATGAAACGCCCTGTGCGTGTGCACGACGTCCAGAAGCTTACTGGATGCTTGGCCGCGTTAAGTCGATTCATCTCTCACCTTGGTGAAAAGGCATTGCCCCTTTACCGACTGATGAAGAAGGCAGACAAGTTCGAGTGGACTCCAGAAGCTGATGCAGCGTTTGCCGAGTTAAAAACTCTGTTCTCCACCCAGCCGGTGCTTGCTGCTCCAATCAGCAAAGAGCCTCTGTTGCTTTATATTGCAGCCACAGGACAAGTTGTCAGTATAGTACTTACGGTCGAGCGGGAAGAAGAAGGGAAAGCCTTCAAACTTCAGCGGCCAGTGTATTATCTCTCTGAAGTTTTGACCCCATCGAAGCAAAGATATCCTCATTATCAGAAGCTTGTATATGGGATCTACATGACCATGAAGAAAGTTGCTCATTATTTCTCTGATCATGACATTACAGTCGTCAGCGACGCACCATTGTCAGAGATTCTGCACAACAGAGATGCAACTGGTCGAGTGGCTAAGTGGGCAATTGAACTCCTTCCCCTTGATGTCAAATTTGAGGCAAAGAAAGCCATTAAGTCCCAGGCTATAGCAGATTTCCTTGCCGAGTGGATTGAGCAACAGCAGCCGACTCAAGTTCACTCGGAGCATTGGACCATGTTCTTTGATGGCTCTAAGATGTTAAATGGTTCTGGTGCTGGGGTTGTTTTGGTTCCCCCCCGAGGAGACAAGCTCAGATATGTGCTCCAGATCCACTTTGATTCCTCCAACAATGAAGCAGAATATGAAGCACTCTTGTATGGGTTGCGCATGGCCATTTCACTCGGTGTCCGTCGCCTTATGGTCTATGGCGATTCAGATTTGGTGGTCAATCAGGCGATGAAGGAGTGGGACGTTAGAAGCCCAGCCATGACTGGATACTGCAATGCAGTGAGGAAGCTCGAAAAGAAGTTCGAAGGGTTAGAGCTCCACCACATACCCCGACTGAAAAATCAAGTAGCTGATGATCTGGCTAAGATAGGATCCAAGAGAGAAGCCATCCCCAGTGATGTGTTCTTGGAGCATATCCACGCTCCGTCAGTCGTAGAAGATCCTTTTACCAATGAAGCTCCGCAACCTAAGAGTGTTACGGATCCGACTGAGGTTGAAGTCCCAGCAGTGGTCGACCTGATCATGGAAGTTTTAGTGATCACTCCCGATTGGACAATACCATATATCGCGTATATCTTGAGGAAAGAACTCCCGGAGGACGAAGAAGAGGCTCGATGGATCGTCTACGGATCTAAGGCCTTTACCGTGATAAGGGGACAACTGTACAGAGAAAGCGCGACTGGAGTTGGTCAGAAATGCATAAGACCGGAGGAAGGTCGACTAATCCTTGATGACATCCACTTGGGGACCTGTGGCCATCATGCGTCCTCTTGGACCATCGTGCTCAAAGCATACCGAGTCGGATTTTATTGGCCAAGAGCGAATGAAATGGCGAAGGAGATAGTCGACAAGTGTGAGGGATGTCAATTTTACTCCAATATGTCACACAAGCCCGCGTCAGCTTTGAAGACTATACCACTCGTCTAGCCCTTTGCAGTATGGGGTTTGGATATGGTCGGTCCTTTGAGAACAGGCAGAAGCGGTTTTACCCATGTGCTGGTAGCAGTCGAGAAGTTCACCAAGTGGATCGAAGCTAAACCCATCAAGAACCTCGATGCCGGTACTGCTGTTAGCTTCATCAGAGAATTGATATTCAGATATGGAGTCCCGCACAGCATCATCACTGACAACGGGTCAAACTTTGATTCCGAAGAGTTCAGAGCTTTCTGCATGTCTCAAGGCACACGAGTCGACTATGCTTCAGTCGCTCACCCATAGTCGAATGGACAGGCAGAACGAGCCAACGGTTTGATTCTCAAAGGGTTGAAACCCCGTTTGATGCGTGATCTTAAGCATGCAGCTGGTGCATGGGTCGACGAACTTCCCTCGGTGCTTTGGGGGTTAAGGACCACACCCAACCGGTCGACTGGAAGAACTCCATTCTTCTTGGTCTACGGAGCTGAAGCAGTCTTGCCGAGTGACCTTCTCCACAATGCTCCCCAGGTCGAGCTCTACACCGAAGCTGAAGCAGAACAAGCGTGGCAGGACGCAATCGACCTTTTAGAGGAAGAAAGGGAGATGGCTCTGATCAGATCGACCATTTACCAACAAGACTTGCGTCACTTCCACGCCAAAAACGTGAAGAGTCGAGCCTTCCAGGAAGGAGATTTAGTTCTCCGAGTGGATCAGCAGAAACCACACAAGCTTGCTCCTTCTTGGGAAGGTCCCTTCATTGTCACCAAGGTTCTCCACAATGGAGCATACCGTCTTTACAATGTCGAGCATCAGATCGACGAGCCCCGAGCTTGGAACGCGGAGCTTCTCCGCCCCTTTTACACTTAAAGTATTCACTCGGATGAGTTGTAATAAAAGTACTTTTGTAGTTTATTTATCAAAGACAGGAGCTTTATAATTTTCCCAGTAATCGTTATTTCTTTTGTCCACACAAAACAATCCCCCAGTGGGTGGCTTGGCTGCGAATCCGATTCGCCCAAGTCTGTAAAAAAAATCCTAACCGAGTGGTGAGCCAGTCTCCCACACGAAGGCTGAGCTGTGAAATCCGTTTCGCCTAAGATAAACAAAATCCTACCGAGTGGTAAGCCAGCCTTCCACTTGGAGGCTTAGCTGCGAAATCCATTTCTCCTAAGATAAACAAAATCCTACCGAGTGGTAAGCCAGCCTTCCACTCAGAGGCTTAGCTGTAGTCCAAGTACTCGCCTAAGATAAACAAAATCCTACCGAGTGGTAAGCCAGCCTTCAACTCGGAGGCTTAGCTGCAGTCCAAGTACTCGCCTAAGATAAACAAAATCCTACCGAGTGGTAAGCCAGCCTTCCACTCGGAGGCTTAGCTGCAGTCCAAGTACTCGCCTAAGATAAACAAAATCCTACC